>NC_053023.1:570565211-570643996 GCF_003073215.2 Triticum urartu | reverse complement strand
TAATGGGATATGGGCCTTAGGGCCCATATTGGTGCGCCTCCCTCTCACATCCCCTCTTGGCCGCCACCCTTGTTCCCCATCTAGGGATGCCGCCCCTCCTAGGGGTGGGAACCCTAGAGGGGGCGCAGCCCCTCCCCTTCCCTATATATATGAGGCATAGGGCTGCCCATAAGATACGCGATTCGATCTCTCGTTGGTGCAGCCCTGCATCTCTCTCTCCCTCCTCTTCTGTGGTGCTTGGCGAAGCCCTGCAGGATTGCCACGCTCCTCCATCACCACCACGCCATTGTGTTGCTGCTGGATGGAGTCTTCCTCAACCTCTCCCTCTCTCCTTGCTGGATCAAGGCGTGGGAGACGTCACCGGGCTGTACGTGTGTTGAACGCGGAGGTGCCGTGCGTTCGGCACTTGATCATCGGTGATTTGGATCACGACGAGTATGACTCCATCGACCCCGTTCACTTGAACGCTTCCACTTAGCGATCTACAAGGGTATGTAGATGCACTCTCCTTCCCCTCGTTGCTAGTTTCTCCATAGATAGATCTTGGTGACACGTAGGAAAATTTTGAATTTCTGCTACGTTCTCCAACAGTGGCATCATGAGCTAGGTCTATGCGTAGTTTCTATGCACGAGTAGAACACAAAGTAGTTGTGGGCGTTGATTTTGTTCAATATGCTTGCCGTTACTAGTCTTATCTTGATTCGGCGGCATCGTGGGATGAAGCGGCCCGGACCGACCTTACACGTACTCTTACGTGAGACTGGTTCCACCGACTGACATGCACTAGTTGCATAAGGTGGCTAGCGGGTGTCTGTCTCTCCTACTTTAGTCGGATCGGATTCGATGAACAGGGTCCTTATGAAGGGTAAATAGCAATTGGCATATCATGTTGTGGTCTTTGCGTAGGTAAGAAACGTTCTTGCTAGAAACCCATAGCAGCCATGTAAAACATGCAAACAACAATTAGAGGACGTCTAACTTGTTTTTGGAGGGTATGCTATGTGATGTGATATGGCCAAAGGATGTGATGAATGATATATGTGATGTATGAGATTGATCATGTTCTTGTAATAGGAATCACGACTTGCATGTCGATGAGTATGACAACCGGCAGGAGCCATAGGAGTTGTCTTAATTTACTTATGACCTGTGTGTCAACATAAACGTCATGTAATTACTTTACTTTATTGTTAACCGTTAGCTGTAGTAGTAGAAGTAATAGATGACGTGACAACTTCATGGAGACACGATGATGGAGATCATGATGATGGAGATCATGGTGTCATGCCAGTGACGATGATGATCATGGAGCCCCAAGATGGAGATCAAAGGAGCTATATGATATTGGCCATATCATGTCACTATTATTTGATTGCATGTGATGTTTATCATGTTTATACATCTTATTTGCTTAGAACGACGGTAGTAAATAAGATAATCCCTCATTAAAATTTCAAGAAGTGTTCTCCCCTAACTGTGCACCGTTGCTACAGTTCGTCGTTTCTAAGCACGCCATGATGATTGGGTGTGATGGATCCTTACGTTCACATACAACGGGTGTTGACGAGCCTAGCATGTACAGACATGGCCTCGGAACACATGCAAACACTTAGGTTGACTTGACGAGCCTAGCATGTACAGACATGGCCTCGGAACACAGAAGACCGAAAGGTCGAGCATGAGTCGTATGGTAGATACGATCAACATGAAGATGTTCACCGACGTTGGCTAGTCCGTCTCACGTGATGATCGGACACGGCCTAGTTGACTCGGATCATGTAATCACTTAGATGACTAGAGGGATGTCTATCTGAGTGGGAGTTCATAAGATGAACTTAATTATCCTGAACATAGTCAAAAGATCTTTGCAAATTATGTCGTATCTCGCGCTTTAGTTCTACTGTTTAGTTATGTTCCTAGAGAAAAATTAGTTGAAAGTTGATAGTAGCAATTATGCGGACTAGGTCCGTAAACTGAGGATTGTCCTCATTGCTTCTTAGAAGGCTTATGTCCTTAATGCACCGCTCAGTGTGCTGAACCTCGAACGTCGTCTGTGGATGTTGCGAACATCTGACATACACGTCTTGATAACTACGTGATAGTTCAGCTAAACGGTTTAGAGTTGGGGCACCTAAGACATTTTGAAACGTCCCGAAACATATGAGATGTTTCGAGGGCTGAAATTGGGATTTCAGGCTCGTGCCCACGTCAAGAGGTATAAGACCTCTGACGATTTTCTTAGCCTGCAAACTAAGGGAGAAAAGCTCAATTGTTGAGCTTGTGCTCAGATTGTCTGAGTACAACAATCACTTGAATCAAGTGGGAGTTAATCTTCCAGATGAGATAGTGATGTTTCTCCGAAGTCATTACCACCAAGCTGCTAGAGCTTCGTGATGAACTATAATATATCAGGGACATATATGATGATCCTTGAGATATTCGCGATGTTTGACACCGCAAAAGTAGAAATCAAGAAGGAGCATCAATTGTTGATGGTTGGTGAAACCACTAGTTTCAAGAAGGGTAAGGGCAAGAAGGGATACTTCATGAAACGGTAATTCAGCTGCTGCTCTAGTGAAGAAACCCAAGGTTGAACCCAAACCCGAGACTAAGTGCTTCTGTAATAAGGAGAACAGCCACTAGAGCAGAATTACCCTAGATACTTGGCAGATGAGAAGGCTGGCAAGGTCGATAGAAGTATATTGGATATACATTGTGTTAATGTGTACTTTACTAGTACTCCTAGTAGCACCAGGGTATTAGATACCGGTTCGGTTGCTAAGTGTTAGTAACTCGAAATAAAAGCTACAGAATAAACGGGGACTAGCTAAAGGTGAGCTGTCGATATGTGTTGGAAGTGTTTCCAATGTTGATATGATCAAACATCGCACGCTCCCTCTACCATCGAGATTGGTGTTTGCGTTGAGCATAGACGTGATTGGATTATGTCTACCGCAATACGGTTATTCATTTAAGGAGAATAATGGTTACTCTGTTTATTTGAATAACACCTTCAATGGTCTTGCACCTATAATGAATGGTTTATTGAATCTCGATCGTAGTGATACACATGTTCATGCCAAAAGATATAAGATAGTACCGCCTACTTGTGGCACTGCCACGTAAGTCATATCGGTATAAAACGCATGAAGAAGCTCCATGTTGATGGATCTTTGGGCTCACTCGTTTTTGAAAAATTTGAGACATGCGAACCATGTCTATTGGTGTGTATGCATGAAGAAACTCCATGCAAATGGACCGTTTGGACTCACTTGATTTTGAATCACTTGAGGCATGCAAATCATACCACATGGGCAAGATGACTGAAAGCCTCGGTTTCAGTAAAATGGAACTAGAAAGCAAATTGTTGGAAGTAATACATTTTGATGTGTGCAGTCCAATGAGTGCTGAGGCATGTAGTGGATATCGTTATGTTCTTTCTTCACAGATGATTTGAGTAGATGTTGAGTACATTTACTTGATGAATCACGAGTCTGAATTATTGAAAGGTTCAAGTAATTTCAGGGTGAAGTTGAAAGATCATCGTGACAAGAGGATAAAATGTCTATGATATGATCATAGAGATGAATATCTGAATTACGAGTTTGGCACAGAATTAAGACATTGTGGAAATTGTTTCACAACTGATACAGCCTGGAACACCATAGTGTGATGGTGTGTCCGAACATCATAACTGCACCCTATTGGATATGATGCATACCATGATGTCTCTTATCGAATTACCACAATAATTTATGGGTTAGGCATTAGAGACAACCACATTCACTTTAAATAGGGCACCATGTAATTCCGATGAGATGACACCGTATGAACTATGGTTTAGAGAAACCTAAGCTGTCATTTCTTAAAAGTTTGGGGCTGCGACGCTTATGTGAAAAAGTTTCAGGCCGATAAGCTCAAACCCAAAGCGGATAAATGCATCTTCATAGGACAACCCAAAAATAGTTGGGCATACCTCCTGTCTCAGATCCGAAAGCAATAAAGAATTGTTTCTAGAATCGGGTCCTTTCTCGAGGAAAAGTTTCTCTCGAAAGAATTGAGTGGGAGGATGGTGGAGACTTGATGAGGTTATTGAACCGTCTCTTCAACTAGTGTGTGGCAGGGCACAGGAAGTTGTTCCTGTGGCACCTACACCAATTGAAGTGGAAGCTTATGATAGTGATCATGAAACTTCAGATCAAGTCACTCCCAGACCTCGTACGATGACAAGGATGCATACTACTTCAGAGTGGTACGTAATCCTGTCTTGGAAGTCATGTTGCTAGACAACAATGAACCTACGAGCTATGGAGAAGCGATGGTGGGCCTGGATTCCGATAAATGGCTTGAGGCCATATAATCCGAGAGAGGATCCATGTATGAAAACAAAGTGTAGACTTTGGAAGAACTACTTGATGGTCGTAAGGCTGTTGAGTGTAGATGGATTTTAAAAGGAAGACGGACAATGATGGTAAATGTCACCATTAAGAAAGCTCGACTTGTCTGACAAGTTCAAGGAGTTGACTACGGTGAGATTTTCTCACTCGTAGCGATGCTAAGAGTCTGTTGGAATTATATTAGTAGTCACTGCATTATTTATGAAATCTTGCAGATAGGATGTCAAAACATTGTTTCCTCGACGATTTTCTTGAGGAAAGGTTGTATGTGATACAACCGAAAGGTTTTGTCAATCCTGAAAAGATGCTAATAAGGATGCAAAGCTCCAGCAATCCTTCTGAGGACTGGAGTGAGCATCTCGGAGTTGGAATGTACACTTTGATGAGATGATCAAAGATTTTGGGTTTATACAAAGTTTATGAGAAACTTGTATTTCCAAAGAAGTGAGTGGGAGCACTATAGAATTTCTGATGAGTATATGTTTTAACAAATTGTTGATCGGAAATGACCTAGAATTTCTGGAAAGCATATAGGGTTATTTGGAAAGTGTTTTCAATGGAAAACCTGGATTAAGCTACTTGAGCATTGAGCATCAAGATCTATAAGGATAGATCAAAACGCTTAATGGTACTTTCAAATGAGCACATACCTTGACATGATCTTGAAGTTGTTCAAGATGGATCAGTCAAAGAAGGAGTTCTTGCCTGAGTTGTAAGGTATGAAGTTAAGACTTAAAGCTCGACCACGGCAGAATAGAGAGAAAGGACGAAGGTCGTCCCCTATGCTTAAGACATAGGCTCTACAGTATGCTATGCTGTGTGCCGCACCTGAAGTGTGCCTTGCCATGAGTCAGCCAAGGGGTACAAGAGTGATCCAAGAACGGATCACAGGACAGTGGTCAAAGTTATCCTTAGTAACTAGTGGGCTAAGGAATTTTCTCGATTATGGAGGTGGTAAAAGAGTTCGTCGTAAAGGGTTACGCCGATGCAAACTTTGACACTAATCCAGATTATTCTCAGTAGTAAACTGGATTCATATAGTAGAACAGTTATTTGGAATAGCTCCAAATAGAACGTGGTAGCTGCATCTAGGAGATGACATAGAGATTTGTGAAGCACACACGGATCTGAAAGGTTCAGACCCGTTGACTAAAACCTCTCTCACAAGCAACATGATCAAACCCAGAACTCTTTGGGTGTTAGTCACATGGCGATGTGACCTGTGAGTGTTAATCACATGGCGATGTGAACTAGATTATTGACTCTAGTGCAAGTGGGAGACTGTTGGAAATATGCCCTAGAGGCAATAATAAATTGATTATTATTATATTTCCTTGTTCATGATAATCGTTTATTATCCATGCTATAATTGTATTGATAGGAAACTCAGATACATGTGTGGATACATAGACAACACCATGTCCCTAGTGAGCCTCTAGTTGACTAGCTCGTTGATCAATAGATGGTTATGGTTTCCTAACCATGGACATTGGATGTCGTTGATAACGGGATCACATCATTAGGAGAATGATGTGATGGACAAGACCCAATCCTAAGCATAGCACTAGATCGTGTAGTTCGTATGCTGAAGCTTTTCTAATGTCAAGTATCATTTCCTTAGACCATGAGATTGTGCAACTCCCGGATACCGTAGGAGTGCTTTGGGTGTACCAAACGTCACAACGTAACTGGGTGACTATAAAGGTGCACTACGGGTATCTCCGAAAGTGTCTGTTGGGTTGGCACGAATCGAAACTGGGATTTGTCACTCCGTGTAAACGGAGAGGTATCTCTGGGCCCACTCGGTAGGACATCATCATAATGTGCACAATGTGATCAAGGAGTTGATCACGGGATGATGTGTTACGGAACGAGTAAAAGAGACTTGCCGGTAACGAGATTGAACAAGGTATCGGGATACCAACGATCGAATCTCGGGCAAGTATCGTACCGATAGACAAAGGGAATTGTATACGGGATTGATTAAGTCCTTGACATCGTGGTTCATCCGATGAGATCATCGTGGAACATGTGGGAGCCAACATGGGTATCCAGATCCCGCTGTTGGTTATTGATCGGAGAACGTCTCGGTCATGTCTGCATGTCTCCCGAACCCGTAGGGTCTACACACTTAAGGTTCGATGACGCTAGGGTTATAAAGGAAGTTTGTATGTGGTTACCGAATGTTGTTCGGAGTCCCGGATGAGATCCCGGACGTCACGAGGAGTTCCGGAATGGTCCGGAGGTAAAGATTTATATATGGGAAGTCCTGTTTTGGTTACCGGAAGAGTTTCGGGGTTTATCGGTAATGTACCGGGACCACCGGGAGGGTCCCGGGGGTCCACCAAGTGGGGCCACCAGCCCCGGGGGGGCCACATGGGCTGTAGGGAGTGTTCCTTGGCCTACATGGGCCAAGGGCACCAGCCCCACTAAGGCCCATGCGCCTAAGAGATGGAGAGGGGGCAAACCCTAATGGGATATGGGCCTTAGGGCCCATATTGGTGCGCCTCCCTCTCACATCCCCTCTTGGCCGCCACCCTTGTTCCCCATCTAGGGCTGCCGCCCCTCCTAGGGGTGGGAACCCTAGAGGGGGCGCAGCCCCTCCCATTCCCTATATATATGAGGCATAGGGCTGCCCATAAGATACGCGATTCGATCTCTCGTTGGTGCAGCCCTGCATCTCTCTCTCCCTCCTCTTCTGTGGTGCTTGGCGAAGCCCTGCAAGATTGCCACGCTCCTCCATCACCACCACGCCATTGTGCTGCTGCTGGATGGAGTCTTCCTCAACCTCTCCCTCTCTCCTTGCTGGATCAAGGCGTGGGAGACGTCACCGGGCTGTACGTGTGTTGAACGCGGAGGTGCCGTGCGTTCGGCACTTGATCATCGGTGATTTGGATCACGACGAGTACGACTCCATCGACCCCGTTCACTTGAACGCTTCCGCTTAGCGATCTACAAGGGTATGTAGATGCACTCTCCTTCCCCTCGTTGCTAGTTTCTCCATAGATAGATCTTGGTGACACGTAGGAAAATTTTGAATTTCTGCTACGTTCTCCAACACACATTCCTAATTTGTTAGCCTGTCCAAACCAATTAATTAAGTACTCCCTCTGTTTCATAATATTTGACTATTATATGGAAACACAGGGAGTAGTGTATAGTTGGATGGCAAGAGGAAACCAACAAGTACTTAGGTTTAAATGTGTTCGACCGACAGGGGAAAACAGTGTAGCATCGTTTTCGTGAATTTGACGAATGTTTCTTTTGACATTTGACAAAAATGAACTTACCGTCAATAAAGAAAAATCAGCCAATAAAGAAATGACATGTGGCATTCAAATAAAAACAAATTCACGTACAGTCATTTTTTTATCATAGAAACCCAGACTAATATGCAAAGAACTGCAATAATACATCAACTTATATACAATAACTATGAACTATAATTCTGGGCTAATAAAGAAATAAGTGTCACTGGTTTAGTATAACTTAAGTCAGTATAACTTACCCGCCAAAAGAAACTATAAACTAGAATTCCTGTTTTTGAATTGTAAAAAACTATGCACCGAGAAACAGTAATTACGGGGGAACAGGAATGAATCATCCAAAAATACCGGCTAACATGGGAAAATCCAATAATAATTCAAGTTAAGTACAACAAAGTAAAAACTGCAACATTGGTACCACCTGAAACTATAAGCAACAGCCAAAAAGTTATACGGTTAGAAGAGAAATGATATAACTCTACTCTACACACAAAATCCAAAATAAGACCCTAGTTGCAATTAGAGCTGGGAGTAAAAGCAAAGAAATCGAGTAGAACTTGGGTAGCCCGTGACGAAATACATGAAGACTATGGATGACTTGGAGTACAATTCAAAGATACCGGAGTTGCGGAGGACTATACCTCCACCAAAGTAGCCTTAGGCCCCTCGGTATGTTATATATACCGGGGTCTGGCTCGTGATAAGAATATAGACAATCTCTCCTCTCTGAGAACCCAAAGTCTGGTAAAACATTGCCCCAGTCACCATCGTGTCAAGGCATCTTTTGAATTTAGCCTTGACAAATATATGCGAATGAGAGCCGCTAGCCTTCCCTTATATACACTAGTAAATAGGCACGTGCAATGCACATTAATATTTAGGAAATATATTAATTGTACGCGGATATTAGGTATATTATTATTTGTATGTTAATTCTGTGATTAGTTTGATATGAATTAATTGCATGCGGATATTACATATGCTATTATTTATGTGTTAATTCTATGATTAGTGTAATATTTGGTATGATATTAATTGCACGTTAAACACGTTGAACGCTCGCTATTGGAGAGGTCTAGGTCGTTGGATTGACTTAGTTTGATGGCCGAGATCAGTTAGATCTACAGCTTTAGGTCTTTTTATATTGGTATAGATGATGAAGGCTAGGGTTTTCCAATGGGAGATGTGATCTAGGCCGCCCCCCTCAACTTGGGGTCAAAGTGATTAGGGAACGCTTATCCCTTCATCCGGGCTCACTCCCATCGTCGCGTGTGTAATGGCCTAGAAGGCCCCCTAGCAGGGCCACTACCGGGGTCTTTACAGTTACGTGGTTAGAAGAAACATCTTTAAAAAAATGGTTAATCGGGATGCCTCCTGCGAACGAATCGTTCCTGACAATGATTCGGTCGAGCGAACAAAAACATTGGCTACGAGAACTACCCAAGGGCGAAGCAGACCAGACAGACCCCTTTAATTTCCTTGTTAGTCCTCCTAAAACAACATTTTCTAAAAAAAATTACTACAATTTTTTTGCCATAATAAACTACAAAATAACTAGTGGAAATTGCCATAGTAGCCTACTAAAAAAATACCTACAAGCAAAAAGGAAATAGTAAATCTAAAATAAGAAACAGTAGAAACAAATACCATGATCCAAAAATGCAGACAAGAAGACCATACACGAAGAATATTGCATATTAATAAATAAAAGACATACAAGGAATTTCCATGCTTTATATTTTCATTTCCAAAAACATAGAAACGACAAAAAAATACCTACGAGGCAAAAAGGCAACTGTACATGAAAAAAAAAGCAGCGGAAACAAATACCATGATCCAAAAATGCAGACAAGGAAGATCATACACATATTTTTTGCATATTAATTAACTAAAGACGCACTAGAAATTTGTCGTGCTTTATATTTTCATTTTTAAAAACATAGAAACCCCAAAATTAATTACGAGGCAAAAAGGCAATTGTAAATCTAAAATAAGAAACAACAAAAACAAATAACATGATCCAAAAATGCAGACAAGGAAGAGCATAGACGAAAAAATTGCATACTAATCAATTAAAGACGTACAAGGAATTTGCCATGCTTTATATTTTCATTTTCAAAAACATAGACACCACAAGAAACCTACGAGGCAAAAAGGCAAAGGTAAATGTAAAATAAGAAACAACAACACAAATACCATGATCCAAAAATGCAGACAAGGAATAGCATAAACAAAAAAGATGCAGATTAATTAATAAAAGACGTACAAGGAATTTGCCATGCTTTATATTTCCATTTTCAAAAACATAGAAACCACAAGAAATACCTACGAGGCAAAAAGGCAATAGTAATCTAAAATTATAAACAAAATAGGAAAATACCATGATCCAAAAATGCTGACAAGGAATAGCATAAACCAAAAAATGCAGATTAATTAATAAAAGACGTACAAGGAATTTCCATGCTTTATATTTCCATTTTCAAAAATATAGAAACCACAAGAAATACATACAAGGCAAAAAGGCAATAGTAATTTAAAATTAGAAACAAAACAAAAAAAATACCATGATCCAAAAATGCAGACAAGGAAGGTCATACACGACAAATTTGCATATTAATTAATAAAAGATGTTACAAAGAATTTTGTATGCTTTATATTTTCATTTTCAAAAACATAGAAACGACACACAATAAATTGCCCATGATAAAAAAAATTCATGCCATCAAAAATACAATTTTCACGCTCTTAAAAATTAAATTGCTATGCCCTTTATAAAATTGCCATGTGAGAAAGTAGAAAAAACATTTCCAAAATTGCCATGCGAGTATTTCAAAAAGACCTAAAATTCCAATGCTTGAAGAAAAAAATGTCTTTAATTTGTCATGGACCAGGAGGAAAAAAACTCTAAATTTTGCCACATGTATAAAACAAATTGACATGTGAACAGTGTTTTTTTAAAGAAAAACGTTGGCATCCTACAGAAAAAATCTATTATTGTTCCATGTACCTTTTTTGGAAAATTTACCAAAAAAATGGATATTTTTGCCACCTATAGTGTACTAGAAAAAAGAGAAACTGGGATTCGTGTTAGGTCTTCTAGGTGGAGGCTTCATGTGGCAGGCAATCTAGTGGGAGGCTTTGTTTGTATAGGATGTCATTTGCGCCGTTTAAATGTGTTAGCAAACGAGTGTTACAACTGTCGTGTCACTTCACCCCTCGTCAAGATCTGGGCATCGCACCGGACGGTCAACGACACAGTTTTCTAAGGATGTCACATCTAACCTTCCATAAATAAGGCAGCAACAAAGAACAAAAAAAAAGCTGGGACAAAAAAAAAATAGACGACAAACATAGTGAAGATCAGGTTAGATGTATCCTAGACGGAGCCATAAGAGAAACGATATAACCGAACAAAGAAAACCTTAATCGAAAAATATATATTAAATTAACGCTAAATGATATAGCCATGGGGAGTGCGGGATCGAACGTCCAGAAATTCAAATGCCGACTAAAATGTTGAGCATAAACTACAGCTCGAGATGGGATATTCAGAGAGTTGGAATGAAAGCGAATTGAAATCGGTTGGCTGAAATACAGCATTGCTTTAGCTGCAGTGAACTTATCCATGAAAAATTAATCTCTGCTGCACTGTATATACCTGTACGACAGACCGAAGCTGCCTTCGTTCTAGAAGAATCCCTGCAGGAGCAAGAAACTGGGCGAGCGCAGGAGGAGCCCACAAAATCCGTCCATTTCTCGGTAACAAACCTGCCCCCACACCCAACAACACCACGCACACACACACGCGAGAGAAGACCGCCCGCAGCCCGTCGACGAACCAAGGGATTAAAAACCTCCGCCCGTTTCAAAACGCTCGCTTCCCGGAAGAAAACCCCGGAGTGCTTCGTCGCCAAGGGAAGGCAAGGCAGGCAGAGCCTGTTGCCCGCCGCATATAACCCAACGCAACGCAACGCACGCAGAGGAGCGCCAAGCCTGGATTGGAATCGAATCGGGGGAATACCAAAAATCAAACCGCAACCAATCCCCACCCCACCCCACCCTTCCCTCCCTCCCTCCCTCCCTCACTCGCCCGGGCGCAGGCGCGGGGCGCCGAACCCGCTCGCACCCCGCCGCCCAATCCGAGGCGGCGCCGTCCTCGTGCGCGCTCCCTCTCGCGGTGGCCATGACGGCGCAGGCGCTCGCGCCGCCGCCGCCGGAGCCGCGCCAGCTCAGCCTGGCCGACCTCCGGGCCGTCTCCGTGCTCGGCCGCGGCGCCAAGGGCGTCGTCTTCCACGTCGTGCCCGAGGGCGGCGGAGGCGGCGGCGACGTCGCCATGGCGCTCAAGGCCGTCTCGCGGGAGGCCGCGCGCCACAAGAAGAGCGGCGGGAGCGGCGGCGGCGGCGGCGCCGGGGACGGGCACCGGAGGATCTGGTTCGAGCGCGACGTGCTGCTGGCCCTGCGCCACCCGCTCCTCCCCGCCCTCCGCGGCGTCCTCGCCACCGACGCCGTCGTCGGCTTCGCCATCGACCGCTGCGGCGGCGGCGACCTCAACTCCCTCCGCCGCCGCCAGACCGAGAAGATGTTCTCCGACTCCGTCATACGGTACGCCCCCGCGCAACGCTCGAACACCCTTAACCCGTCGAAGATTTGATCCGTGAACTCACCCATTCGTTGCCAATTCGCAGGTTCTACGCGGCGGAGCTGGTGCTGGCTCTCGAGTACCTGCACAGCATCGGCATCGTCTACCGGGACCTCAAGCCGGAGAACGTCCTCATACAGGACACCGGCCACATCATGCTCGTCGACTTCGACCTCTCCACGAGGCTCCCGATCCTGCCGCCGGAGCAGGACGCCCCCAAACCGGCGCCCGTCCCCAGCTCGCCGTCCCCGAACACCCGGAAGCAGCCCAAGAAGCCGGCCGTGTGCTTCCGGTTCCGTTCGGGCGGCGCCACGAAGCCGGCCGTGTCCGCGGACTCGCCGTCGCCGCCGTCCACCTCGCGGACGGCCTCCTCGTCCTCCACCTCCTCCACGACCACCACGGCCTCCTCCACGGTCTCCGGCGCGCGCACGCCGGCCAAGTCGAACTCGTTCGTGGGCACGGAGGACTACGTGGCGCCGGAGATCATCGCCGGGAGCGGGCACGACTTCATCGTGGACTGGTGGGGCCTGGGCGTGGTACTCTACGAGATGCTCTACGGGCGCACGCCGTTCCGGGGCCAGAACCGCAAGGAGACCTTCTACCGCGTGCTCACCAAGCAGCCGGAGCTGGTGGGCGAGAAGACGCCGCTGCGCGACCTCATCGCCCGCCTCCTGGAGAAGGACCCGGCCAAGCGCATCGGCGCGCGCGGCATCAAGGCGCACCCCTTCTTCCACGGCGTCGACTGGGACCGCATCCTCCGCGTGGCGCGCCCGCCCTACATCCCCGCCCTGCCCCACGACGACGACGATGCCGAGGTGCTCGACGTCGAGAAGGTCGTCCACGAGACGTTCGCGGCCAGCGACGTCGAGAACGCCGCCGCGGCGGCGGGGGACGAAAAGAAGGCTTTGCCGGAGACGGAGACGGGCGGGGGCGTCGGCGACGACGGTGAGCGGAGGATGATGGATCCGTCGAAAGATGGCGATTTCTCCGTGTTTTTCTGAGTTTTTTTTTAGATTTTTAGTAGCACTTTGTCCTTCCCCGAAAAATGGGCTTGGCCAGGTTTATTTTGTTAATACACGATATTTTCTTTTCTTTGGGAAAATCGTAGTAGAGAACAGTACTAGCATACGGTGGGATTTGGTGGAGAAAGGGATGAGTACATAATTAAGGAGGTAATCGTGTGCTTAGCGGAGCAGAGTACGTTTTGCTTCGCTTCTTGTCCACATTTTTGGTGGATACTTTACTTTACTTTGCCCCGTACATACGAGGATTGTTGAGGTGATGGAGTACATAATGAATAATCAGCAGTTAATATTAGGCAGATGAGGGTCCTGATGTTTGTTTTTCCATTTTGTGCACATTGACATTTGGTAAGCATTGAATTGTTATGGAAATTGTAGGCATCAACTTGCTAAAAATAACTATTCTATTCTGTTCTCGCGCCATAAACCAAACCAGGACGGTGTTATCCTAGTTTCTGAAGATGCGCGGAGGCGTGGTGTCCGCACAGTGAAGTGCAGTGGTGGCCACTGCCCAACCACTGCTGCTACCTACGTAGAGCTATGCGCTCAGACTTCAGAGGCTTCAATTACTACTGTTAACGTACAGAAATACAGCATGAAATTTGTAATCTGCCAGCCAACGAGTCGCGACCGTGAGTAAATGGAACACAGGGGCTAGCCTGGCTCCCTTTACTTGCCCGGTGGTGCAGTGAGCAGGAGCAGGTACGCCACTGCCAGCGCGGCCGCGGCAGCGGGAGCGCGCTGTGGAAGCACGCACGCGACGCCCTCGTGACCGGACGGAATCGAGTAGATCGACCGGCGCCTTGGTCCCGAGGTCACCAACTATTCCTCATCCTCACCACACCACGGAGGCGGGGGGAAAAGGGAAGGAGCCAGCTTTGTGGCTGTGCAGCATTCACCACCGAACGAACCCACGAGGCCATGACGTGCAGTCGTCCTTGGTGCGTGCGTGCATGCAACATGATCATGTGGGCCGAGCAAGGAAAAGCCATATGATGAGCTCTAGGTTGTGAGGGCACATGCTTGTGTACGCGCCCTTGGTGGTACGTTCCCTTCACTGCCGGGCCGCCGGTTATTCCCCGAGGAAATGCTCGTGTTTATGCAAGGAATCTGCACGAGACTAGTGGACGGCGCCGTCGTTCCTTCCTCCACTGGGTGCCCGTCCAATCTTTGCTTGCTTGATTCCTCCTCGCGTCTACATTCGGTAAACCTAGTGGTTTGCTTTGCATCTCGTTATCTCACAAACAAACAAGTGGATGAATCTTCTACTCCCTCCGTCTCATAATGAAGGACATTTTTTTTGACACAACATGATGTAAGATGTTTTTTAACACTATACATTATAAGACGGAGTGAGTACTTTTTTGCAAAATGAAGGTCCAAGCCTCCCAACCCTTGCAAACCACCATGTTGGCTATTCGACCGGTTAGAGCATCTCGAAAGCGGACCCACAAACCTTTCACATCCATCCGGACCGCAGAAGCATCCAACGCAGACCCGTATCAGTTTGTGGCGCGGTCCGGACGCGAATTATCTCACAAACTGAAGACAAAAGAGCGGAGGTTTGCGTGAGTCCGGACCGATCCAAGCCTGCTTCTTCCCGCAGGCCGCCAGCTGCCCGCATTCACGTCGCTGTAGAGCGTGCCGCTTCACATTAAAGGCGGCTCAGAACGGACGCGACCTCTCAGTTGAAGCAGCACGCTGGCCGAGGACGTCATCCGCTGCACGCTCGACTAAACACGTCTCCTCACTGCATTCATACGCCTTCATTAAACCCGCATGGAAGTCAAGAAACCTAATCCTGCCACACGTCCGCTCATGAGCGGGTCGGCATTAAACGCAACGCCGGTCGAGCTCCTCTCGTCCGCCCTCTATTTAAACGAGGCCAGATGCCGGGCAAGAATCGCACCTCTCCGCCGTTCCCCCATCTTCTTCTTCGTCATTTTCTTCACTTTTTCGATGGCTTCCGAAACAGAGCAGTTCTCCGGCATACAAGCTGCCTGGGTGGCTCGTCGAGCCCCGCATGATACGAGCGAGGAAGCTCACTGCTCCACCTCCTGCGCCTGACCCGACGGAGCAAGTTGCCGCCTCAAGCCACCGCGTGGTTCAGCAACTCGCCGCTCCAGGCCAACTCGTTGAGGAGTGGCGAGTTGCTCCACATTGGCACGGGCATCGCCGCATCCAGTGCCTGCAACCGCGCCATCCTCTGTTGACGCGCGCATAGCCGCGCCATGCATGCAGAGAAAGAAGTCGGTTGCGCGGATGTGGACGACGTGGTGGCCCGCACGTCCGCGCCTGCCGTCATCATCGAGGATAAGTAGAACACGGGAGGCTGTCGCCTCTTGGGTCCGAGGAAGTGCATCGCCAGTTACCCGGGCGGTTCTCCTTTATCTCAGACCATCCTGGGCAGCCGTCTAAGCTCCACGGAAGCACCTTTCCCCTCCGTCTGAAGCACCCTCTTTGGCCATCTGATGAGAGGCGCAGCCAGACATAAGGAAGATACGGGGGAAGAACATGCCTCTTGGGCTCCCGGTAGTCCGGTTATTTCGGGCTGCCGTGCATGGGGAAGACAAGCCTCGGCCGGCCATAGACTAGTGTAGTGTATCTGTGTCGTGGGAGTGGAGCTCTGCGCAACCGAACGTGCACATAGTTTTAGCATTTTAGTTGAAAATATTTCGAAAATGTGTCTGTTCTCGTTCAGTTTGCATGAAATCCTTCTTGTTTGCCCGAATTTCATCTGATTTGTTGAAAAATAGTTTGAAATATATGCGGCTACGGTTGAATGGCGTCCTTCCGCATCCATATTCGCGGACTGGTCCCCACTGTACGCGGACGAATGCGGGAGAAAATTTGCGGCTTGCTATTAGAGGTGCCCTTAATACGTTTATGCAAATACTAGCAACAAGAATAAAAGTGTAGACAAGTAGCAAGCGACCTCTTTTCTGGTGGACGCGTGCATCTTCAAAACTTTCTTCTCTTTTCTTGAAACAACGAGCTCCCCTGGTCGACTTCCATAAAAAAAAACTCCTGTCGTGCGTTTTTTTTAAGGAAAAACAGTGCAGAATTCTCCTCCGATAACAGAAACAACTTGGGAAGCAAGACGAGCCACGTACGACAGAGTAAAACAAATCCCCTACTGCTTTCTTTGACGGCGACCTCTCAGTTCACCACCGGCGCTCTGCTGTTTACCAGGCTCGATTCATTCACCCTCCTGTTTCTACCAGCCGCCGTGGTACGAATCTACCAGCTCCAAACGGACCGTGAACCCGGAGCCGCTCGTCGTGTACGCACCCGGGTCAAGAGCCAAGAACCAACAGCGACCGGAGACCGATGTACGTTGTCCGAGCGATGGTAGCCGCAGGGTCCAACAAGACGGTGATGCCACACGGTGACAAACTGACAAACATTTGTTGTCTCTGTGCATGGCGGATATGTATAAAGAAAAAGAGTTGAGCGGCGCCGCGCGCCCGTGCCGTGCCGGTCGATGCCGCGGTGCGCGCGCGGCGCCCGTTTGTTTGTGGTGCCGCGCCGTGCCGCTTTGTCCCGCGACCGATCCCTTTGGCGTTAGCTAGCTAGGCGCTCAAAGATGATCGCCGTATTAGATTTGCGTGCGTTGTGTGTGTGTCGACCCATCCACCCCCTCCGTCCGTACGTGACTATGCTTGGCCTAGTAGATAGGTATGCTAGGACGAACGCCGTGAGTGAGTAGGCGAAAAGTGACCATGCTAGAATCTGGTCTAGAATCTTATTGTATAAGTAGGACAGGGGGTACGTGTAAATGTGTTTGGGATTTGAATTTGCGCTGCACGTGAACGTTCATGATTTTAACGACACCAAGGCCGTGCTGTTTTGCGGGCTTTGTCATATCAGAGTACAGGCCGTGACTTGTGAATGCCTATTGCAGCTTGCTTGTGTAACTGTCATGTATACGATCAAAGGTAGTTTCCCAATTATCTCCCCCCCAAAAAAGGTACTCATCTGTACAAAATGAAGATAAAGTCAGTGAGCAACAAATTAGTAGTGTACTACTAATGAAGCCGCCCAACTTCCCCACTAGCAACAAATTAGGAGTACTTTCATTTGTTGGCACGTTAATCGCATGTTTAGACCGGTCCACTAGCAGTCTACCAGCATTCCGTATATAATCATTTTTCGCTTGACACGCTTAAACCGTTGAGCAACTGAAAGACTAAGAATAACGAAGCGCGAGAACCTTGGCGGGAAAGTACTTTCAGTAATGTGTTAACACTACAGCTCTCAATTGAGATTCATGGCAGAATTACAAGCATCTCGATCTACAATTCGAAGGAGGAAGAGGAATTGGGGATTTTTCTCACGCACACACACACACACCAGCACACAAGCCGTGCCTCGGCTTCCAGCCGTTCTGTTCCGCCTACCCACACACACACGCACTCTGGCTTATGTAGTTGACACGGTGACTTGAGCCCATTCAGGCCCAGCAAGCCTAGCGGGCCGCTGAGGCTTGCGACGAGGCCTGGACGAGGTGGATACTTTCTCTTCCTGCGTTTCTGGATCTTCAGGTGGTGCTTGGTCGCTGACATTCCCCCTTCCCTTAGACACGGCTTGCCCCAAGCCGGTGCATGTGGAAACATCCGCTTTAGCGTCTCCTTGTCCTCCCACGTGGCCAGCTCAGTTGAAGAGTCACTCCACTTGATCAAAACTTGAACCACAGAATCATTGCCACGACGCACCAGTCTCTGTTGCAGTACCTGCTCCGGTACTTGCAGGTGATCATCAGGAGAGGGAAGTCAAGGTAGAATCTGAATATCTGGTGCAAGGACTCGCTTGAGTAGAGAGACATGAAATACAGGGTGAACGCGGCTGGACGCATGCAGATCCAATTCATATGCAACCTCTCCCACACGAGCCAAAACTTGAAATGGCCCATAAAACTTGAAAGCTAGTTTATGATTTGCTCGCGGGGCCACTGATGACTGGAGGTAAGGTTGCAGCTTCAGAAAAACTGAGTCTCCAACAACAAATGTACGTTCAGTCCTGTGTTTATCTGCTTGCGCCTTTATACGTTGTTGAGCTCGCAGTAAATGCTGACGCACTGAATCCAAGATTATTTGACGCTAGGATAGCCATAGCTGCAGGTCTGCTGACTGAATAGTATCATCTGTATTCAGACCGAAGTGACGAGGTGGATGTCCATAGATAATTTCAAACGGAGTGGAACCCGTGGCTGAATGTCAGTTCATGTTGTACCAGAACTCACAAAGTGGTATCCACTGAGCCCAACGTGAGGGGTGAGCGCTGACGAAACATCGCAAGAAACACTCGACTTGTTGATTGACGCACTCAGTCTGACCGTCCGACTGGGGATGGCGAGCAGAACTGAGACGAAGCATTTCCCTTTTTATGAAAAAGCTCCTTCCAAAACAGACTTGTGAAGAAGCGGTCACGATCAGAGACAATGGATAGAGGCATACCATGTAACTTGTATATTGAATTGAGGAATGCTGTAGCCACTGTAGCAGCAGTAAAAGGATGATGTAAAGGGACAAAATGACCATACTTTGAAAGCTTGTCGATGATCACCATTAAGTAATTGTACCTGCTTGAAATGGGCAATCCTTCCACGAAACCCATTATAACCATTTCCCAGGGCACTTTAGGTATAGGAAGAGGTTGTAGCAACCCAGGATAAGGGGTGCTATCCGGCTTAGCTTGCTGACAAAGAAGGCAATGCTGCACAAACTGTTTGATGAATCCACGCATGCCAGCCCAGCGAAATAGCTGTTGAACTCGCCGGTAAGTCACTGGAAACCCTGAATGACCCCCCACCGGACTATCATGGAAAACGCTGACAATCTTATGATGCAATGAAGGTGAAGTGCCAACCCAGATACACTTATCGCATCTGATCAACCCAGCTTTCAGAGAAAATTTCTTGTCAGCTTCGGGAGTAATGGCCATACGTTGCAGCAACCCTTGAGAATATGTATCATTGGAGTAACTGGATAAGATCTCTTCAAGCCACAGTGGTTGAACCGATGAAACTGCTTGTATCTCACGTGCCATTTCGTCATTAGAGTGAGGTCGATGTGACAAGGAGTCTGCAGCCCCATTTTCAAACCCTTTTTTGTAGTGAATGGTGTAGCTCAAACCCAACAGGTTGGTAAGGGCATTTTGTTGCCAGACTGTGTGCCACCGTTGTTCAGAAAGACTGGCTATACTACGTTGGACAGTCTGAATCACAAATTCAGTTAGTTGCAAGTACTGTCGCCAATGATCAACAGCAAGCAGGATAGCGAGGTATTCCTTTTCGTAAACAGATAGGGTTTGGTTTCTGGGGCCCAAGGCTTTACTCACATATGCCAGGGGGTGCCCCTCTTGCATGAGGACCGCTCCAATTCCTATCTCGCAAGCGTCATTTTCAATCACAAATTTCTTAGAGAAATCTGGGAGAGCCAAGACAGCGGCTGACATCAAAGCTTGTTTGAGTGCCACAAAAGATTGTTGCTCCATATCTGTCCAACGAAAGATCACTCCCTTTTTTAGCAGATTAGTGAGAGGCCTGCTGATGACTCCAAACAGCTTGATGAACTTTCTGTAATACCCAGCCAGACCCAAAAATCCTCTAACTTCTTTAGCAGATACTGGTACAGGCCATTTCTCAATCGTGTCCATCTTTGAAGGGTCTGTTGCTACTCCTTGTCCACTGATGATATGCCCCAAGTAGCTGACTTCCTGCTGAGCAAAAGCACACTTGGACAGTTTGGCTTGCCATTGTTGTTTCATGAGCACTTGTAGCACTTCCTCCAGATGTTGTAAGTGTTGCTCATAAGTGACACTAAACACTAAGATGTCATCAAAGAAGGTGATGGAAAACTTCTTCCCTTTATAGCGTTTCAGGACACGAGCAAGATCACTGTTCAGAGCAAAATGAAAAGTATTAGGTGCTCCAGTTAAACCAAAGGACATCACTAGGAATTCATAATGCCCTGTGTGTGTGTGTGTGTGTATGAAAGGCAGTTTTATACTCTTCTCCTAGTGCCATACAAATTTGGTGGTAACCAACTCTGAGATCAAGCTTTGAAAACTAATGAGACCCAGCTAATTCATCCAGCAGCTCATCAATAACAGGAATAGGATATTTACACTAAACAGTAATATTGTTCAAATGCCTGTAATCAATTGCTGGCCTCCGGGTAGCATCTTTTGTGTGCACCATTATCATAGGAGAAGAAAAGTGGCTATTTCTTGCACCTGTCTTTCTGATAACCCACAAGTATAGGGGATCGCAACAGTTTTCGAGGTTAGAGTATTCAACCCAAATTTATTGATTCGACACAAGGGGAGCCAAAGAATATTCTCAAGTATTAGCAGCTGAGTTGTCAATTCAACCACACCTGGAAACTTAATATCTGCAGCAAAGTGTTTAGTATCAAAGTAATATGATAGTAGTGGTAACGATAGCAAAAGGTAATGGTGGCAAAAGTAGTGTTTTTGGTATTTTGTAGTGATGATAGCAATAGCAACGGAAAAGTAAATAAGCAAAGAACAATATATGGAAAGTTCGTAGGCAATGGATCGGTGATAGAGAATTATGCCGGATGCGGTTCATCATGTAACAGTCATAACCTAGGGTGACAAAGAACTAGCTCCAATTCATCAATGTAATGTAGGCATGTATTCCGAATATAGTCATACATGCTTATGGAAAATAACTTGCATGACATCTTTTGTCCTACCTGATGAAGCTATGTACCTAGGGTAGGGTCATGGACCTGTCCCAACTGCCCTACCCAAGGACATCTCTAGAACAAATCACCTTTCAATCGACTTGGAGGTGTTCCACTTGACAGACTCGAAGACACTCGACCAAAAAGCAATCACTCGACCAAGATCCAACCACTCGACGGCCAGGAGACCTAAAGGCACTCCGCACGCTAACGGTCGGTTATTAAGTAGCTTTTATGGTCATCATAACACTTTATTAGGGGCGTTACCAGTAACGCCCGACCTTAATGTATTTAAAACCCTGCACAACTGAGGGCCGGAGGGGTCGGGCGAACTCTATATAAGCCACCCCCTCCTCAGTGTAAAGAGTTCACACCCCTGTAATTCATACACGCATAATCCAGTCGACCGCCTCCGGGCTCCGAGACGTAGGGCTATTACTTCCTCCGAGAAGGGCCTGAACTCGTAAACCTCATGTGCTTACAACTTCTCCATAGCTAAGATCTTGCCTCTCCATACCTACCCCCCTACATTACTGTCAGACTTAGAACCACGACAGTTGGCGCCCACCGTGGGGCAGGTGTTTTAGCGATTTATTGGAGGAGTTGCGATCTTTTCCGATCCAAATCATCATGGTTTCTGGCGGAGTTTTGGTGGAGGGCCGCGAGATCCGTCTCGGCGCGCTCACGTTTATCGCCGACGACTTCGCTTGGCTTCAGGAGGCTCCGCTCGACGTGGACGTATTCCCTGTCTGCGGGGCAACACACTTTTGCGCGTGCGTCCACGGCGTCCTCTTGCGGCAACCGTCGACCCACTATCGGTCGGCTCCTGTGTTGTCCTCCCTCCCTCTTTCCCACTGGTGCAAGCGCTCCGGTCGGTCGAGACTTCAGCGGTGTGTGAGACACGCGGTGGCACGCCAGTCGGCCACCCCTCAAGTCGCGGCGATCGAGCCCGACGAATCCCTCTATGGCTTGTTCGACCTGTCAACTGGCTCCGCAGAGACCGCATCCGAGTGCGACAACAGTGATCCGGCGGCGGAGGTTCTGATGGTCGATGAACCGCCCAGTCCTCCCGGTTTTCCCCGCACCGACGGAGGCACAGGTGGAGGCGACCCGTCGCGTCCCCATGAGGAATATCTCCCCGAGCCTCTCACGTCGCTGCAGAGAGAAGAACTTCGTCGCCGGAACATGGATGCACTGCACACTCCTATCGTTGGAGAAACCCCCGAGGCTCGTGCCTTGGAGGACGCGCGCCTGGCAAACTTGGCCGAGCGCACTTGACTGGAGAACCTCCAGCGAGCACTCGACGAGCGTGCGGGACAACGGGTTCCAGAATCCAGTCGACGTCAGCTCTTTCCGCCCGCGCAGGTATATCGAACTCCGATTCAGAATTTAGCAGTTGCAGCCCGTATAGCAGAGTCGGTTCAGCCTTCCCAGTCGGAGGCTGGCAGAGGCTTGCTACAGTTCAGAGCGTTACTCCGGGTAGCAGGAGACCAGAATTCCGCTGTTTCTCAGTCGCGGAACAGGATTCATAGCAGATCCGTTGCTGCAGACACCGTCCAGTCGGCTCATAGCCCAAGATCGCCCCCGAGGCGTGAGGGACGTGGGGACCGGCGTAATCAGTACGGGAACCGTGAGCAGTATGATCACCGATTCGATCATGACGATCGACGTCGAGTGCCCACCCCTCCCCCGAGGAGCGGGTCGTATGTGCCTCGACAGCAGGATGACAGGCACCCTCATAGTGTTGGGCAAAGAATTCCAGTCGACCCCAGGAAACCAGGCTTTGATGCGAGATCCATTCTCGTTCAAGGTTTGGTCGACAGGAATAGAGCTCACCGAGAAGGTCACGACAGAGATGCACCTACCAGCAGCAGAGTACATGTTTCGGGGCCAGAGTGCTTTAGTAGAGCCATCAACGCCGCTGTGATTCCTCCCAACTTCAGGTTGGCGACTAGAGTCAGTAAGTTCACTGGTGAGTCCAAGCCCGATACTTGGCTTGAATATTACCGAGTGGCCGTCCAGATTGGCGGTGCCAATGATGAAGTGGCCATGAAGCACCTGCCTCTCATGTTGGAGGGCTCGACCAGAGCGTGGCTGAATCAGTTAGCACCCAGCAGCATTTACACTTGGGAAGATCTCGCCCGAGTGTTTGTCACCACATTTGAAGGAACATGCAAGCGACCGACAGGGCTGACGGAACTGCTGTCTTGCGTGCAGAAGCCGAATGAAACTTTGAGGGCTTACATCCAGAGATGGATCACGTTACATCACACAGTAGAGAATGTGCCTGACCACCAAGCAGTCTGCGCCTTCAAAGAAGGTGTCAAGTACAGAGAACTGAATCTAAAGTTCGGTCAAACCGGAGATATGTCTCTGAATCGGATGATGGAGATTGCCACCAAGTACGCTAATGGTGAAGATGAGGATCGACTCTGGAGTGGCAAGCTCAAGTCAGTCGCTCAAGAAACCGGAGGAAATTCCAATCGGAAATAGAAGCGGAAAGCCGAGCCAGCTGCTCCTGGGGAAGCCTTGGCTGTAACTCAAGGAAAGTTTAAGGGGAAACCCAAAGGACCATGGAACCCCAAGAAAGTTAAAGACCAAGACGGAAATGATGTGTTGGATTTGCCATGTCACATCCACACCAAGAAAGATGAAGAGGGTAAGTTCATTTACCCGAAACATACCACTCGACAGTGTCGGCTCTTGATCCAGCAGTTCTAGGGCAAGCAGCCCAAAGATAAGGAAAAAGAGTCTGACAAAGTTGAGGACAAGGAAGACAGTGATGATGGATACCCCTAGGTCAATTCCACCCTGATGATTTTTGCTGATGTTGAAAGCAAAAGTCGACTGAAAGTTATCAACCGTGAGGTGAATATGGTTGCTCCGGCAACACCCAGTTATCTGAAGTGGTCTCAGACTGCCATCACATTCGACCAGTCCGATCACCCAACGCATATTGCCACCCCTGGGAGGCAAGCTTTGGTGGTCGACCCAGTTGTCGAAGGCACTCGACTGACGTTCGAAGTTGTAGATTTGCAGAGTGCTTATCACGCTATTTTGGGTAGGCCGGCTTATGCACGCTTCATGGCTCGACCATGTTATGTGTATCTCAAATTGAAGATGCCTGGTTCCAAAGGTGTGATCACTGTTACGGGCAATCGGAAGAAAGCAGAAGAGTGTTTTCAGAAAGGTTCAAAAATCGCTGATGCTCAGATGGCAGTGGTGGAGCTGCAGGAATACCAGAAGACTGCAGACCCGAGTGATTGGTTGTGAGCCAAGAAGCCCGCTACAGAATCGGCTTTTCAGTCGTCTGGCGAAACGAAGCCGTCTCACATTCACCCGACCGATTCCAGTGCTGCTCCGACTCATATCTCAACAACACTCGACTCCAAATAGGAAGAAGCGCTCATCCAGTTCCTCCATGAGAACTGAGACATTTTTGCATGGAAGCCTTCTGACATGCCGGGTGTTCCCAGGGGACTGGCTGAGCACCGCCTACGAGTCGACTCAAAAGTAAAACCTGTCAAAGAACATCTCCGACGGTCCGCCGTCCAGAAGAGAAAGGCTATTGGTGAGGAGGTGGCTCGGCTCTTAGCAGCGGAGTTCATCCGAGAGATCTACCACTCTGAGTGGCTCGCCAACGTTGTCATGGTCCCCAAGAAGGACAAGTCACTTCGCATGTGCATTGACTTTAAACATATCAATCGGGCATGCCCGAAAGATCATTTTCCTCTCCCCCGCATCGACCAGATAGTCGACTCAACTGCGGGATGTGAGCGACTGTCTTTTTAGACGCCTATTCCGGGTACCATCAGATCCGTCTGTATGGGCCTGACGAGATCAAAACAGCTTTCATCACTCCGTTCGGGTGCTTCTGTTATGTTACCATGCCATTCAGCCTCAAGAATGACGGAGCCATATTCATGAGGATGATTCAGAAGTGTTTGCTCACTCAAATCAGTCGGAATATGGAAGCATACATGGATGATATTGTGGTCAAGTCACGGAAGGGTTCCGACCTGCTGACTGACCTTGCTGAAACCTTTGCCAACCTCAGGAGGTATGATATCAAGCTTAATCCATCAAAGTGCACATTCAGAGTTCCTGGCGGAAAGTTACTCAGTTTCCTCGTTTCCGAACGGGGAATCGACGCCAATCCGGAAAAAGTCGGTACTATACTCCAAATGAAAAGTCCTGTGCGAGTGCACGACGTCCAGAAGCTTACTGGTTGCTTGGTCGCTTTAAGTCGATTCATCTCTCGTCTCGGTGAAAAGGCATTGCCTCTTTACCGATTGATGAAGAAGTCAGACAAGTTTGAGTGGACTCCTGAAGCTGATGCAGCGTTTGCAGAGCTCAAAGCTCTGCTCTCCACCCAGCCGGTGCTTGCTGCCCCAATCAGCAAAGAGCCTTTGCTGCTTTACATCGCAGCCACGGGACAAGTCGTCAGTACGGTACTTACGGTCGAGCGGGAAGAAGAAGGAAAAGCCTTCAAAGTTCAGCGCCCAGTATATTATATTTCTGAAGTTTTGACCCTGTCGAAGCAAAGATATCCTCATTATCAGAAGCTTGTATATGGGATTTATATGACCACAGAGAAGGTTGCTCACTACTTCTCTGATCATTCCATTACAGTCGTCAGCGACGCTCCATTGTCAGAGATCCTGCACAACAGAGATGCAACTGGTCGAGTGGCAAAATGGGCGATTGGACTCCTTCCTCTAGATATCAAGTTTGAGGCAAAGAAAGCTATCAAGTCCCAGGCAATAGCAGATTTCGTCGCCGAGTGGATTGAACATCAACTGCCGACTCAGGTTCACTCGGAGCATTGGACCATCTTCTTCGACGGTTCCAAAATGTTGAATGGTTCCGGTGCCGGGGTAGTATTGGTCTCCCCCCGAGGACATAAGCTCAGATATGTCCTTCAAATCCACTTTGATTCCTCTAGTAACGAGGCAGAATATGAAGCACTTTTATATGGGTTGCGCATGGCAATTTCACTCGGCGTCCGTCGCCTCATGATCTACGGCGACTTAGATTTGGTGGTTAATCAGGTGATGAAGGAGTGGGACGTCAGAAGTCCAGCCATGACTGGTTATTGCAATGCAGTGAGAAAGCTGGAGAAGAAATTCGAGGGGTTAGAACTTCATCACATATCCCGACTGAAAAATCAAGCAGCTGATGATTTGGCAAAAATAGGTTCCAAAAGAGAAGACATTCCCAGCAATGTGTTTTTGGAACACATCCACACACCATCAGTTCAGGAGGATCCCTTCACTGAAGAGGCCCCACAGCCAAAAAGTGCCACGGATCCGACTGAAGTTGAAGTTCCAGCTGTGGTCGACCTGATCATGGAAGTCTTGGTCATCACTCCCGACTGGACAATACCGTACATCGCGTACATCCTAAGGAAATAACTCCTAGAGGACGAAGAAGAGGCTCGACAGATCGTCCGTCGATCCAAGGCCTTTACAGTCATAAAGGGACAGTTGTATAGAGAAAGCGTGACTGGAGTCAGTCAGAAGTGTATAACACCAGAAGAAGGTCAGATGATCCTTGATGATATCCACTCGGGGACCTGTGGTCATCATGCGTCCTCTCGGACCATTGTGGCTAAAGCATACCGAGCGGGATTCTACTGGCCAAGAGCGAATGAAATGGTGAAAGAGATAGTCGACAAATGTGAAGGATGTCAGTATTACTCCAATATGTCGCACAAGCCCGCGTCAGCCCTGAAAACCATTCCACTCATCTGGCCCTTCGCTGTTTGGGGGCTGGACATGGTTGGACCACTGAGAACGGGCAGGAGCGGCTTCACTCATGTGCTAGTAGCAGTCGACAAGTTCACCAAATGGATTGAAGCTAAGCCTATCAAGAATCTTGATGCTTGCACTGCTATCAGTTTTATCAGAGAGTTGATATTCAGATATGGAGTTCTGCACAACATCATCACTGACAATGGGTCAAACTTCGATTTCGACAAATTCAGGGCCTTTTGCGCCTCTCAGGGCACACGAGTCGACTACGCTTCAGTCGCTCACCCCAGTCGAATGGACAAGCGGAAAGAGCAAACGGCTTAATTCTCAAAGGACTGAAACCTCGATTGATGCGCCATCTCAAGCACGCAGCAAGTGCATGGGTCGACGAGTTTCCATCAGTTCTTTGGGGATTGAGGACAACCCCGAACCGATCGACCGGAAGAACCCCATTCTTTCTGGTCTACGGGGCCGAAGCAGTTTTGCCGAGTGACCTGCTTCACAACGCACCCTGAGTCGAGCTCTACTCTGAAGATGAAGCAGAACAAGCCCGGCAGGACGCAGTCGACCTCCTGGAAGAAGAAAGAGAAATGGCCATGATCCGATCGACCATCTATCAGCAAGACTTGCGTCGATTCCATGCCAGAAATGCGAATAGTCGAGCCTTCCAAGGAGACTTGGTCCTCCGAGTGGATCAACAGAAACCACACAAACTCGCTCCTGCTTGGGAAGGTCCCTTCATAGTCACCAGAGTCCTCCACAATGGAGCGTACCACCTTTATAATGTCGATCGCCAGATTGATGAGCCACGAGCCTGGAATGCAGAGCTGCTCCGCCCCTTTTATACTTGAATTCTCACTCGGATGAGATGTAATAAGAAAAACTTCGACAAGAACGTTATAATTTTCCCAGTGATTGTTATTATTTTTGTTTGCGTGGGAAATCCCCCAGCGGGTGGCTTAGCTGCGAATCCGTTTCGCCTAAGTTTGTAAAAATAATTTCCTACCAAGTGGTGAGCCAGCCTTCCACTCGGGGGCTTAGCTGCGAAGCCGTTTCGCCTAAGTATTTGAAAATCCTACCGAGTGGTGAGCCAGCCTCCCACTCGGAGGCTTAGCTGCGAACCCATTTCGCCTAAGTATTTGAAAATCCTACCGAGTGGTGAGCCAGCCTCCCACTCGGGGGCTTAGCTGCAGTCCAGTACTCGCCTAAGTATTTGAGAATCCTACCGAGTGGTGAGCCAGCCTCCCACTCGGGGGCTTAGCCGCAGTCCAGTACTCGCCTAAGTATTTGAAAATCCTACCGAGTGGTGAGCCAGCCTCCCACTCGGGGGCTTAGCTGCAGTCCAGCAGTCGCCTAAGTATTTGAAAATCCTACCGAGTGGTGAGCGACCCTCCCACTCGGGGGCTTAGCTGCAGTCTAGTACTCGCCTAAGTATTTGAAAATCCTACCGAGTGGTGAGCGACCCTCCCACTCGGGGGCTTAGCTGCAGTCCAGTACTCGCCTAAGTATTTAAAAATCCTACCGAGTGGTGAGCCAGCCTCCCACTCGGGGGCTTAGCTGCAGTCCAGTACTCGCCTAAGTACGAAACACATCTCAATCCTCAAGGACGACGAGGTGCGGGTCGACTGCCACCTTCTCCTTGGGAGCTTCGCCACAAATACAACGTGCGCTCCATCCCACTCTGCAAGATGACGAGGTGCAGGTCGACTGCAACCTTCTCCTTCGGAGTTGTGCCACAAATACAACGCGCGCTCCATCCCTATCCGCAAGGACGACGAGGTGCAGGTCGTCTACCACCTTCTCCTTGGGAGCTTCGCCACAAATACAACATGCGCTCCATCCCACTCTGCAAGGATGACGAGGTGCAGGTCGACTGCCACCTTCTCGTTGGGAGCTTCGCCACAAATACAACATGCGCTCCATCGCCGACCCGCAAGGATGACGAGGTGCAGGTCGACTGCTGCCTTCTCCTTCGGAGCTGCGCCACAAATACAAAAGTTGTCTCGAGCGAAGAACGAGTTCCACTTGACGGAGGATTCATGAAGATATTCAATGATAAACCAACTTCAGATAAATCCTAAAGGTTCCGGACCACAGATCGAAGTGCTCGGGCATTCAGCCCGAAAGAGTTTAACGGTTACAAAAACCAATCGGCATTCCGTGGCAAATTTAAGGTGGGGCATAAAAGTTTGTTCACTCCGCAGGAGGAGGACTGGCAGGCTCGATGAACTCGTCCAGGTCGACGCCGTCGGCGATCCGAGTGGCTGCAGCGATGAAAGTCTCCATAAAAGATCGGAAGTCATGCTTCTGGGTGTTGGCGACCTTGATTGCTGCCAGCTTATCTTGTAGCACCTCTTTGCAGTGGACACGAACCAAAGACAGAGCCACATCAGCACTGCACCGGGCAGAAGATTTCTTCCACTCCTGCACTCGATCAGGGATCTCGTTAAGTCAAGTCATCAGGGACTCAAGATCATTCTGGAGCATGGCCTTTGGCCAAAGTGCCGGGTCGATCCGTGACGTGGCGACCTTCAGTCGAGCCAAGTAGTCCACAACACCGTCAATGCAGGATTCCAGTCGGAGCAGATTCATGGCAGTTTCATCTTTCACGGGAGAATTGATTGGGTCCAAACCTGGCTCAATCCGCCCAGTCTCCTCCTCGAAGTTCTGGCAAAGCTCGGCATTCACGGTCCAGGGATAAGTCAATTTTCATACGCTGAGTCGACAAAAACATCAGTCGGAACAAAATGTGTACCTTCAAGCTTGATGAACAACTTCTTGGCAAGGCTCCTCAGATAGCTCTCCAGATCGTCCCTCCTGCGAGCGATGCCTTCCATCTTCTCGTACAGGTTGAGATTGTCCTTCTTCAAGCGCGTGCAGTCCTTGTTGGCTTCGTTCAGAGCAGATTTCATCTTGGTGTTCTCTTCTTCCAACTGGCCGACCGAAGCCAGTTTCTGTTCAGCCAGAGCGGTTCTGTCATCAGCTTCCTTTTGAGCAGCAGCCAAATCCTGATCCTTCTTCGCTAGAGCTTCTCTTAGTTTTTCTGCAAAGAAATGGTGCTTGATTCAGAAAGAGCAGAAGGGTACTCAAGCCTAAGACAAACCAGTCGACAAGCTCGTCTTACCATTGGCGTCGTCCTTGGCCTTTTGCAGCTCTGTCTTGGCCAATTCCAAGTCAAAGTTCAGCTGGATCTGCTGTTTCTCCAAGTCAGTAAAGCGAGCTCCAAGATCACAAGATTTCTACAATCAGGGAGGAGAAGTTATTTTACAGCGAAAAACGACAAAGACAATAAATACTAAGACTACGACCGACTGCCCGCAGTCCACCATAGTCTCGGGGACTACACCCAATGGGTGCACTTTGCGTGCCCCCACCGGTTATGATCCCACTCGACCGGCCCGCCGGAGTCGAGTGCAGGGAGTAAAAAAAAGGGGAGGGAAAGAAGAACTCAGACCATAGAACTCAGACCACAGTCGACTGCCAGTAGTCGACCGCGGTCTCGGGGACTACACCCAGTGGGTGCACTTGGCGTGCCCCCACCGGTTCTGATCCCACTCGCCCAGACCGAGCAGAAGAGACAAACTACCAGTTCGGTTTACACTCGACGCGACCAGACCACATCGAGCGAAAGAATCAAAATACAAAGACTACAGTCAACTGCCAGCAGTCCGCCGTAGTCTCGGGGACTACACCCAGTGGGTGCACTTAGCGTTCCCTCACTAGTTCAAAAATTCAATCAACGCACACAGTGGGTGTACAGATGCAAAGATTTTCGGAAAGAGAGTCTCCAGATAGCATATCCTAATAGAACAAGCGGCGACCAACTAACCTGAACGTTGCTTTGGAGAGCCGAGTTGGCGTCGTAGGCGGCCTGACTGGCGTCCCGCACCACCTTCATCTTCTCCATCATAATGCCCGCCTGGCGTATGGCTTCCTTGGCAGCATTCACTTCGTCCTCTGGGACATGATGGGTCGCAAAAACTGAAGGTGGGTCGACAGGGGCCTGAGCCGTCGAGGAAGAAGGCAAGGCACTCGACAATGGCACGGCGAAGGTAACGGAACCCTGATTGGCATCACCAGCGTCCTGAATGACTCGTTCCGCCCTCGGCGTCGACTGTGGCACCTTGCTTGCAGGAGCTTGCCTATTTTTCCTCGTCAAAGGCCTCTCGGGCTCTTCATCATCATCATCGAGGAGGTCAATAATGTTAGGAGCTGTTCAAAGTTCAATCGCAAAAATCACATCACCCAATGGTACACATTGCAATTGCGTCGACCAAATAAAGACAGAATGGCAGAAATCATACCCAGATTGGAAGTGACCGCATCATCCATTACTTCGTCATCGTCCCTGTAAGCTGAGGTCCCGGAAGTAGCAGCGCTGCCAGTTCCAAAGTTCGTCCGGTTAAATCAAGAAAAACAAACAGCACGGGGCATCGAGTGAATACAAAGGGAGACACTCACGCAGAAGCGACGGGGATGTCAATCTTAATCTTCGGCAACGCCTTCCGAGGCTTCGGCTCTGCAACTTTGGGATGCTTTGACGCTTTTTTAGTTGGAGTTGGCAAAGAGGTCCGAGGACGCTTTGAAGACTGACCAGCCTGAGCAATCGCCTTTTCACGGGCGCTCGGTCGTTCTTGGTCAAGCTTGGACCGCCTCTCCCTGCGAGGAGGCGACTCGACTTCTTCTTCGTCACTTGAGTCGTCGCTTTTTTCGTCCCCTTCGCCGTCAGAATCCCATTCGCCACTGTCGCCGCCGCTCGCCTCTCCTTCCGGGTCCTGCTCTTCCTCTCCGTTGGGCATTGAATACATTTTGATAAGGGCCTGAAAGAAAGCAGGGAGAACAAAGTCAGTCGACGCAGTATAGGCGGCTGCGCGAGTGAATTCAGATTACAGTCAAAAGCTCATAATCGAACCTTCTCTGGTACATGGGACTGGTCGAATGGAGGAACTCTCCTGGCTCCCCTAGGGTTGTCCTTGTTTCCGGTCATGCCCGACAGCCACTTCTCCAGTGTGTCGTCATCGACCTCCTCAGGGTGAATCCGAGTGGAGTCATCAAGACCCGAATACATCCACATCGGATGGTCTCGGGCTTGAAGAGGCTGGATGCGCCGCTGAAGGAAAACCTCCAAGAGATCCATACCGGTGACCCCGTCACGGATAAGCTGGACCACTCGTTCGACCAGCACCCTAACCTGCGCCTTCTCCTCCGGGAGCACCTTCAAAGAGGAGGGTTTCCTCACTCGGTCCATGGTAAAAGGAGGGAGGCCAGTCGACTGGCCTGGGCTCGACTGGTCTTTGCAGTAAAACCAAGTTGACTGCCATCCGCGGACCGAGTCGGGAAGAATCATGGCTGGAAAGGAACTTTTCCCTCTCATCTGAACACCAAGACCCCCACACATCTGAATCACTTGTGTTCTCTCGTCACTCGGATTAGCCTTTTTCACCGTCCGAGAACGACAGGTGAAAATGTGCTTGAAAAGACCCGAGTGAGGCCGACAACCCAAGAAATTCTCGCACAAAGACATGAAAGCAGCGAGATACACGATTGTGTTGGGAGTGAAGTGGTGGAGTTGTGCCCCAAAGAAATTCAGAAATCCCAGAAAGAAAGGGTGAGGAGGCAAGGGAAATCCACGGTCGACGTGGGTGGTAAGGAGAATGCGCTCACCCTCCCGAGGCTGCGGCTCGGACTCCTTCCGCGGAAGCCGTGCCGATCCATGGGGGATCAGCCCTCCTTCGGCTAGGTCGTCGAGGTCTTCTTGGCGGATCGCCGAGCGGATCCAGTCGCCCTGGATCCAGCCCTTCGGCAGGCCAGCTCGCGAGGAAGATCCACCCCGACTGGTCGCCTTCCCCTTTGCCTTTGCCGTCACCTTCTTCACCCGCTCCAGAGCTGTCGTCTTCTCCTTCCCCATCGTCGCCGACGAGATGCGTACGGAGCGGCGGCGCTAGGGCGAGAGCAAGCACGACGAAGAAGCTTGAAGAGGAGAAGAGGGAATGGGAACGCATTGTTCAAGAAACCCCCGTCCGACGCCTTATATGAGGTCGCTTCCGAGTGGCTGACTGGTAGGCCCGGGCGGTCCTATCAAATCCCATGACAATCGCGCACGCATACGTGGCGAAAAAGATGGCGCGGAGATCGAGGCGGCTCCACCCTATCCCATCCGATTACTGCGGCCTCCCCCATCCCGCGCGCTTCCCAAAATTCGAATCCCACGAAATCTGCGGGCAGCAGAACAACTTGTCAGACGGAAGATATCCTCCACGCCGTCACTCAGAGCCTTTCAAGTAAAGAAACTCATTCGACAAGAAACTAAGAATGGATCAAGGCGACTGAAAAGGAAGTTGCTGTCACCACTCAGGTTCATTGATCCGAAACGAGATATGCTCATGGCATGAAAAATGAGTCGGAGAAGTTCTCAACTCCTTCCCCACTCAAACCTCGATCCATTCGGGGGCTAATGATGAAGCTATGTACCTAGGGTAGGGTCATGGACCTATCCCAACTGCCCTACCCAAGGACATCTCTAGAACAAATCACCTTTCAATCGACTTGGAGGTGTTCCACTCGACAGACTCGGAGACACTCGACCAAGAAGCAATCACTCGACCAAGATCCAACCACTCGATGGCCAGGAGACCTAAAGGCACTCCGCACGCTAACGGTCGGTTATTAAGTTGCTTTTATGGTCATCATAGCACTTTATTAGGGGCGTTACCAGTAACGCCCGACCTTAATGTATTTAAAACCCTGCACAACTGAGGGTCGGAGGGGTCGGGCGAACTCTATATAAGCCACCCCCTCCTCAGTGTAAAGGGTTCGCACCCCTGTAATTCATACACGCATAATCCAGTCGACCGGCTCCGGGCTCCGAGACGTAGGGTTATTACTTCCTCCGAGAAGGACCAGAACTCGTAAACCTCGTGTGCTTACAACTTCTCCATAGCTAAGATCTTGCCTCTCCATACCTACCCCCTACATTACTGTCAGACTTAGAACCACGACACTACCCTCCCGTGGCAGCGGGGTCCTAATGGAAACTAAGGGATATTAAGGCCTCCTTTTAATAGAGTACCGGAACAAAGCATTAGCATATAGTGAGTACATGAACTCCTCAAACTACAGTCATCACCGGGCGTGGTCTCGATTATTGTCACTTTGGGGTTGCCGGATCATAACACATAGTAGGTGATTATAGACTTGCAAGATAGGATCAAGAACTCACATATATTCATGAAAACATAATAGGTTCAGATCTGAAATCATGGCACTCGGGCCCTAGTGACAAGCATTAAGCATAGCAAAGTCATAGCAACATCAATCTCAGAACATAGTGGATACTAGGGATCAAACCCTAACAAAACTAACTCGATTACATGGAAAATCTCATCGAACCCATCACCGTCCAGCAAGCCTACGATGAAATTACTCACGCACGGCGGTGAGCATCATGAAATTGGTGATGGAGGATGGTTGATGATGACGATGGCGACGGATTCCCCTCTCTGGAGCCCCGAACGGACTCCAGATCGGCCCTCCTGAGAGGTTTTAGGGCTTGGCGGCGGCTCCGTATCGTAAAACGCGATGAATCCTTCTCTCTGATTTTTTTCTCCCCGAAAGTGAATATATAGAGTTGGGGTTGAGGTCGGAGGAGCTCCACGGGGCCCACAAGGTAGGGGGCGCGCCCCCACCCTCGTGGCTAGGGTGTGGGCCCCATGCCTTGATCTTTTGCCAATATTTTTTATTATTTCCAAAAAGACGCTCCATGAAGTTTCAGGTCATTCTGAGAACTCTTGTTTCTGCACATAAATAACACCATGGCAATTCTGCCGAAAACAGCGTTAGTCCGGGTTAGTTCCATTCAAATCATGCAAGTTAAAGTCCAAAACAAGGGCAAAAGTGTTTGGAAAAGTAGATACGACGGAGACGTATCACTTTCCATTTCACTCTTCAATGCAGGAGCAATTCTATATGGTCTAATGGAAACTGGGCTAGCTCCAGGAATAAGGGGTATTGTATGATCATATTGTCTTCTAGGTGGTAAACCTTTAGGAACTTCAAAAACTAAGGAAAATTTCTGGAGCAGAACTTGAACTTCAACTGGCACTTCAAGGGGAATATCATCCATATGATTTGACAGGGCACATATTTCCAGCAGAGCACATAAAGGAAAAACAACATCCTCTCCCAATAAATTAATGGTGTTACCATTTTTCTTAAAAGGAAGCCAGTGAGCAGCCCAGTCGACTTGCATAGGGCTGTGAGCAGCCAGCCAGTCAACTCCTAAGATACCATCATAAGAGCCCAACGAAAAAAACTTCTAAAATCACTGACAAACTGGTGAGTTCCACAAGCCCACTCACCATTTAGCAACTGTTTAGAGCATGGAATTAATTTGCCATTGGCCACCCGAACCACAGAAACTGGTCTGTCAGAAACTCCTTGCAACAATTCGGCCACAACACCATCTAGGAATGTGTGGGTACTCCCTAAGTCGACTAAGAAACTGAGAGTTCGGCCTTGCAACTGTATCTTCAGTTTCATCGTCAGAGCAGATTTTTCAGGCTTGTCACCCACAGCTGCCGCAGATAGATACACTGCATTAGATTCAGATACAATGTCTTCATCCCCAGTGTCAAAACTGAACGGGAGTTGTTGTACATATTCCAACATTTCCTGCACCACATGTAACTGGACCTCCTGTTTACATACATGATCTTTGCTCCATTTCTCGCCGCAAACAAAGCACAATCCCTTAGCTCTCCTGTAATTACGCAATGCACCCCACTTATCATCAGAATTGGTCCTAGTGAGTTTTCTGTGACTCTTCTGTCTTCACTGGCGCGGACCTGAGTTGCTGTGGACTGGTGGACAGTTGGGGGCAGCGGCAACAGAAGAGTTGTTTCTCTACGGCTGTTACCACCAGCAGCAGAAGAACCAATAGCTCTCATGCCCAATTCTTCGTGCAGGATGGCCAGTTGGTAAGCTGTGTCCAAATCTGCTGGTTGTTGAATGCCTACAGCCAGTGTGACAGCAGGTTTCAATCCTTCCATAAAGCGGGTAACATAATGTACAGTATTGGGAGTGCTCTCATAAGCAGACAGTTGATCAAATAATTCAGAAAATCACTCCACATAGTCCTCTACAGTCCCAGTTTGAGATATGTGGATTTTTTTCCGTAAAACAGACTAATGCAGATTGCGGCCGAACCTGTTCTGTAGCAGTCTGCAAAACTAATCCCAGGTGACATTGGGTGCTCGACGGCGAACTGATTCGAGCCATCTAGCAGCTGATGCTTCAAACAGTGAAGATGCCAGAGAGATCCACTGATTCTGTGGTGTGCCCCAAAACCTGAAATAATCTTCACATCGAGTTTGCCACAATTTCGGATTGGTGCCGTCGAAGCGAGGCATTTCCATTCGAGGCCCCACCCCGAACACATCAGTAGAAATCTGTCCGGAATTTTCTAGAGGTGCAAATGGAACACGTTGTAGGGCTTGCTCTTGATGCATAGCTCGGATCGGAGGCGGAACATACACTCCATGCCCAGGTCCATGATTTTCTCCTTCAGTGCGGTGCCTGTCCGAGCCAGCGGAGCCGCTGCTCGACGGTCGCCTTGGGGAAATCGGCGTGCTCCTCTCAGGTTCAGCAGTTGGCGGAGTTGGAGGTGGCCTGTCAAGCCCTTGCCGCAGTTCGTCGAGGTCGACACCGATCGAGACCTTGACCTCGTCGATGTGGCCTGACAAGAGGTCGAGCTTGGCGTCCAATTTCGCGATGGCTTGTGCGGTGGAGTCGGCGCGGTCGCGGTTGGCTTGGTCGAAGTCGGCGCGCAGAAGGTCGTAGATGGCCTTGGTCTCCGGCGGGATGCGATCCATCGCCGCCGTGCGCTGGCGGTCGGCGAACCTCGTGTGCCGCTGGTGGGCTGGAAGGCTCAACAGATCGAACGGCTCTGATGCCACATTGTTAACACTACATCTCTCAATTGGGATTCATGGCAGAATTACAAGCATCTCGATCTACAATTCGAAGGAGGAAGAGGAATTGTGGATTTTTCTCACGCACACACCAGCACACAAGCTGTGCCTCGGCTTCCAGCCGTTCTGTTCCGCCTATCCGCACACACACGCGCACTCTGGCTTAAGTAGTTGACACGGTGACTTGAGCCCATTCAGGCCCAGCAAGCCTAGCGGGTCGCTGAGGCTTGCAACGGGGCTGGACGAGGTGGATACTTGCTCTTCCTGCGCTTCTGGATCTTCAGATAATGCTTGGTCGCTTGACATAATGTCAGCACGAACTTTCCTCTCCGCAGCCGCCGAGGCCTCACCGTTCTGCTTGCTTTGCAAGCTGCATGCATGCTCTCCCCGTTCCTCGGCCACCAAGGCCCGCCAAGGCCATTCGGACTAATTCTGGAAGTCAAACTCCGAGATCGCCACACGTACGTACGGACTAATTGTACTAGTACCAATACTACTCAATCCTGACTTGTAATGGAATACGTACAAAGTTAGTATAATACTGCAGCTCAAACACTGTCTGTCTAATGAACCGGCGCCACAGCTTCTAGAAGAAAACGGCAGACGATGAGAGAGCTGACCAGAATCCAGAATCAACCCGTCAACCCGTATCTAGTTTAATCATGTCGATAGATTGATTGTGTGACTGACGATCAGTGTTCCATCATCATTTGCCTCGCTGTGCGCGTACGACCATGAAATGAGAATTGTTGACATATAATATATTGTCTAGTTTGTTTATCAGATTGATTTTTTGATTGCATTAGTTAGAGCATGCACTTCTACATGATATCGGAGCCAAGAGGTCTTGAATTTAAGACCCGGCTGACGTAATTAAATTGCAGCCTACTTTCGGTCTAAAGACCTGAGAAAGCCACACGTGAGAGAGAGTGGTGACGTATAATGTGTTGCCTAGTCTTTTCCATCAGATCGGTCTTTTGGCTACACCGGTGCCCTCTGCTTCTACGCTACGCACGTACAGGCCGACACGTCGTATTGTGCGGTGTATTCACGGGGAGGAAAGTAAGCAGTGGAGGCTGAGCAAACCATGCATTTCTCATCTTATTTTATGTGTGTATCGTGTGCATTTGATCCTTTCCTTCGGTGCTTTTTTTAAAAAAGAAAATTATAAACCGCGGCCTCTGCATCAAAGAAAAACTTCAGTCGTGCAATCTCCCTCCTGTTTCTACTTTATACCAAGCGTTGTAGTAGGAATCTACCAACTCAAACGGACCATGAGACGAAGAGCATATCCTGGATTTGTCTCTTCCGGGCTCCCATACGTAGGTTGGACTAGTATATGAAACACTGCGCGTTACAGTACTACATCAGAGCCGCTCGTCATGTACGCACGCACCGAGAACGAACAGCGACTGGCGACCGATGTCCGATGTGTAGTGTCATCAGCGATGGCAGCCGCAGGGTCCAACAAGGCGGTGATAAACTGACAAAGCTTTGTTGTCTCTGTGCATGGCGGATATATAAAGAAAAAGAGTTGAACGGCGCCGCTCGCCCGTGCCGTGCCGGTCGATGCCGTGGTGCGCGCGCGTGGGTGCACCAGCAGCGCGCGGCGCCATTTTGTCGTGCCGCGCCGTGCCGCTTTGTCCCGCCATCGATCCCTTTGGCGTTCGCTAGGCGCCGTCTGAGATTTGCGTGCATTGTGTCACCCATCCACGGCCCCGAGTACGTGATTACGCTTGGCCTAGAGTAGATAGCTATGCTAGGACGAACGCCGTGAGTGAGTAGGCGGAAAGTGACCATGCAATGCTATAATCTTATTGCACTAAGTAGTAGTAGTCGGAGCGGGGGTACGTGTTTGGGATTTGAATTTTGTGCACGCTGATGATTGGATCTTTGCCGTAGGCGCCGGTGGCAACCCACGTCCTAAGGCTGGTCATATAGTGGGGAGTAACATATACTAATGTCATGCATACGGCACTAGTCTAAATTACGACTACCTTCGTCTAGGTGAATAAGTCATTCGCGTAGTTCTAGGTCATCGATTTGAAGAATTAAATATGTGTTATATGTCATGAAAAGTATTTCACTAGATTTCTACACGTATGTAGTTTCTAAATATATATTTTTTGTCACATATAATACATATTTAAATAGTTAAATTGTCGACCTAGAACTACGCGGATGACTTATTCACCGAAACGAAGAGAGTACCTTCATAGTGCAAAGTAACATAGTACTAGTGTCAGAGGACTTCATTTATTAGATTATAGACTCATCTTGTCTTGAGAAGCGCTATGTTACAGTAACATATTATGTTACCACTTCTCATTAACTACATACCATGTAAGCAAAATTTCTTGAAGTGCGCTATGTTACTAGCTAAGTTACTCCCACTATGACTAGCCTAACGGAAACCAACTCCGTACGTGATTTTGTTTGGTGAGGTTTGTCATATGAGTACAAGTCGTGATTCGCGAGTGCTTTTTGGCTGCTCGCTTGTGTAAGTCATGTATTACGATCAAGGTAGTTTCCGAAGTAAACAAACTACGGTTTTGCTATAGGACTGTGATATTTGGCACAGGTGTGTCATATAACCAAAACTGCTACGCCTCTACTTCTTTTATTTTAAAGTACCATATACGATCCCCCGTTCTTTGACCTCGCCTCCTCTCAAACGACCCCGCAGGCTTGCCCGAGGAACCTGCTTCTCCCACACATCTCGCGCGCCCATCCATGAGAAAACTGCCACTTCTTCACGTCTACCACATGATTTCTTCCCAGGACAAAGTTACCATGGTATTCGTATGCAAGTTATCAGGCATGTGTTGCGTAACTTACCGTGCTATTTACATAGAACGTACCAGGTACTATGCTTCAACAACTACACCCCTTCAAAGTTACCACTGTGTTTTATACACAAGTTATAAGGTCTAGGATGTGTAAAATATTGTGGTACTTACACATAAGTTATCAGGGTATATGTACATCAACCTCCCCCCGGTCAAAGTTACCGGGTCTACAGTTCGTATATTATCATGCTACTTGCACCTAAAAACCTGGGTGTGTTTCGGTAGCTTTTTTCATAGGTCAAAAATTACCAAGATGTTTTTGCGTAACTTATCACGCCTATAGCACGTGTGCCCCTCATGACACTAAACATTATGTGACTTTCCCGTTGCACGCCATGTGTTGTGTTCATCCAAGAGACCCACACGCGAGGCGAGTGTATGTTTTTAACAACTTATTTTCCTTTGGTAAACAAGTTACCATCATGTTTATATTGCAAGTTATCGGTTATGCGGTGCTTATATTATCATGTTATTTACACAAAAAATATTGTGTATGTTTTGAACAACTTTTTCCCGGAACAAAAAGTTATCATGGTGATTCTAGGTAACCTATCAAGCCCGTAGTGTTTAAAATATCATGCTATTTACACAAAATTTATCAGAGGTATGTTTCAGCAAATCCCCCCCCCCCCGGTCAAAAACTTATCATGGTGTTTAGTTATCGTAGTGCATATGTTTTCATGCTATTTACACATAAAAATGCCAGGGGAGGGAGGTATACTACCGTGCTATTTACACAGAAGATACCGGAGTATCTTTTCAAAAAAATTATTCCCTACGGTCAAAGTTATTATGGTGTTTCTACCTCAGTTATCAGATGTGCGTTGTGTATATTACCATCTATTTACACATAAATTATCGGGCATCTCTTCACATTTGTCTTCCCCAATGGTTAAAGTCACCACGATGTTTCTATCTAAATTAGCAGGTCTATGGTGTGAATGTTATCGTGCTATTTACAGAAATTATCGGGGGGCGGGTTCAACAAATTTATTCCCAATGATCAAAGTTACCACGGTGCTTGAAACAAAAAGTTTTTCAGTGCCAACATATTAAAGGCAAAAAACATGTTAAAACAGTATTTCCCTTAGCTTGTTCAACAATGAGTGTCATAGGTGAGGTGGTTAGCTCCCTTTGTTGATTACCTGCAAACCAGAGATCAAATCCTAGTTCAAGCATTATTTTTGCCCGAAACTTAGGAATGCGCGTGGTCTCATAATTGACGATTACGAAAATTAGGAAGGCACGAGCGGGTGTGAATCGGGGAGGGCGGGAAAGGAAAGAAATCAGGGGAGGACGGGAAAGGAAGGAGATCACGAGGCATGCGGGAAAGGAAAGAAATCAGGGGAGGACGGGAAAGGAAGGAGATCACGAGGCGTGCGGGAAAGGAAAGAAATCGGGAGGTCGGTCGAGGAGGACGTGCGGGAAAGGAAGGAGATCGGGAGGGACCTGACGGCGCTGGATGCGTGTGGCAGTTTTGCAATCTGCCACATGGTTGCCATATACATATTTCGTTTGCTATATCAAATTTTATTCGCGTTAATCACCTATCCTAGTTCATCCTGAGCTCGTCAGAGAAAGCAATACACCCATCATCTATCGTAGGGGGGAAACCATGGCCTTACTAGGGGAGAGTCGCGATCCCATTATCCATCTTAGGGGTGGGCAGGTGCAGCGGATCGCTGGAGATTTTCTCTGATGTGGCGGGGCTTAGAGGGATGGCTACGGCGGCGGCCAACAACGATGATGTGGGGAGGTTGAGGGGAGGGCGGGCGGTGAGGCGGTGCGTGGTAGCGCTTGCCGGGGAGGGCATGCAGATGGGGCGGGGTAGGAGGATCTACCATCGGGAGGAAAAAGATAAACAGTTCGTGGCACAGTGTACCAAGTAGAAAATAACCGATGAAAGTATACAACATTTTCTTGTTGAGGATATGACTTAAGTGTTTTGTAGCGAGCTTGAAAGTATACAACATTTGCTTTTTGACTGTGTTGTTGCCCAACAAGTATGGGGTGTGATCTCTGCATGCATTGAGATACCTGCCCCCTGAGTCCTTCAATTCCTTTTCTCTCCTTTTGGAAGAAGAGAAAACAATGTGATGCTATTAATCTAGTTACTTCTGCTACCTTATGGAGCTTATGGTTGTTCCAAAATGAATTTGTTTTTCAGAGACGAAGATGGCGAAATATCAGGTGTGTACTGGATATGTTGGGTGCTCATATTCGCCGGTGGAAAGTGCTTTGGGTAGACAACCAGGCTGCGCTACTCCTCCGATGCTTGAGCCTGCTCAACCATCATCGCGGCGAGCTGCTTAGCATTGCTTGGTGTGTGGATGACGTCGGGGTAGTTGTGTAGTAGAGCTGTTGTTTTGCTGTGCTGCTTGTTTATCTAGCTCTCTGCTGTTCTTCCCTTTGGCTCATGCCCGAGTTTTAAAATTCAGGGAGAGATGTTGAACTTTCTCAGGAAAAAAACTCCTTCCTTGTAATAATCTGTTGTAGCTACTGTTCTGGCCGGAGCCGGGAGTTGTTGAAGGAAATATGCCCTAGAGGCAATAATAAAGTTATTATTTATTTCCTTATATCATGATAAATGTTTATTATTCATGCTAGAATTGTATTAACCGGAAACATAATACATGTGTGAATACATAGACAAACGGAGTGTCACTAGTATGCCTCTACTTGACTAGCTCGTTAATCAAAGATGGTTATGTTTCCTAACCATGAACAATGAGTTGTTATTTGATTAACGGGATCACATCATTAGGTGAATGATCTGATTGACATGACCCATTCCATTAGCTTAGCACCCGATCGTTTAGTATGTTGCTATTGCTTTCTTCATGACTTATACATGTTCATATGACTATGAGATTATGCAACTCCCGTTTGCCGGAGGAACACTTTGTGTGCTACCAAACGTCACAACGTAACTGGGTGATTATAAAGGTGCTCTACAGGTGTCTCCAAAGGTACATGTTGGGTTGGCGTATTTCGAGATTAGGATTTGTCACTCCGATTGTCGGAGAGGTATCTCTGGGCCCTCTTGGTAATGCACATCACATAAGCCTTGCAAGCATTGCAACTAATGAGTTAGTTGCGAGATGATGTATTACGGAACGAGTAAAGAGACTTGCCGATAACAAGATTGAACTAGGTATTGAGATACCGACGATCGAATCTCGGGCAAGGAACATACCAATGACAAAGGGAACAACATATGTTGTTATGCGGTCTGACCGATAAAGATCTTCGTAGAATATGTAGGAGCCAATATGAGCATCCAGGTTCGGCTATTGGTTATTGACCGGAGACGTGTTCTCGAACCCGTAGGGTCCGCACGCTTAAGGTTTCGATGACAGTTATATTATGAGTTTATGAGTTTTGATGTACCGAAGTTAGTTCGGAGTCCCGGATGTGATCACGGACATGACGAGGAGTCTCGAAATGGTCGAGACATAAAGATTGATATATTGGACGGCTATATTCGGACACTGGAAGTGTTCCGGGTGATTTCGAAGAAAACCGGAGAGCCGGAGGGTTACCGGAACCCCCCCGGGAGAAGTAATGGGCCATATGGGACTTAGTGGAGAGAGAGAGGGGCAGCCAAAGGTGGGCCGCGCGCCTCCTCCCCCCTGGTCCGAATTGGACTAGGAGAGGGGGGGCGGCGCCCCCCTTTCCTTTTCCCTCCCCACTTCTTTCCCCCTCCTAGTAGGAATCCTAGGACTCCTACTAGGAGGAGGACTCCTCCTTGGCGCGCCATAGGGGCCGGCCGGCCTCCTCCCTTGATCCTTTATATATGGGGCAGGGGGCACCTCTAGACACACAAGTTGATCCACGTGATCATATTCTTAGCCGTGTGCGGTGCCCCCTTCCACCATAATCCTCAATAATATTGTAGCGGTGCTTAGGCGAAGCCCTGTGACGATAGTACATCAAGATCGTCACCACGCCGTCATGCTGGGGATCGTCATCGAGCTGAACGTGTGCTAAAACTCGGAGGTGTCGTAGTTTCGGTGCTTGATCGGTCGGGCCGTGAAGACGTATGACTACATCAACCGCGTTGTGCTAACGCTTCCGCTGTCGGTCTACAAGGGTACGTAGATCACACTCTCCCCTCTCGTTCCTATGCATCACCATGATCTTGCGTGTGCGTAGGAATTTTTTTGAAATTACTACGTTCCCCAACAGTTTTTTTAGCATTAGTACAGACACAAGCGCTCATATACACGCGCATACACTCACCCCTATGAACGCACACACGCACACCCTACCCCTATGAGCACCTCTGAGAGACTGAGCCGGCATATCATCTTGAGATTTATGAAGTCACCGTAGGCGCCTCGTCATCGACGGGAACGTCTCCTCCCACTGAAAGCGCATCGCCGGAAATCCTGAAATAAATCCAGGAATAATGCGAGCACCAGGATTTGAACCCTGATGGGTTGGGAATACCACTGTCCACCTAACCAACTCAACCACAGGTTGATTCGCGGAGCCAGGAGTTGTTAACAGTCTTGTTAACAGTCTAGTATGAGTATGGTGTTTTGCCTTGGCTCTTTCTTTTTAACTAGTAATAATGTACGCGCAACTCACGTTTATATTGGGTAGGATATTAGCTACACGTTATATTAGGTAAGATATATCTGTTGCATGTTGGTATTTGGTAAGATATCAATTACTTTTTCACGGGAATGGTAGGATATTAGTTACATTGCAGATTCCAAGGGATAGCGTTGACTCAAAACGTGTTTATAACCAATAGTAGTGGTGGGTAATTAGAGCGTTAAACGTGTTTGGTGCTTAATATTGGAGCGATTTGAACCGCTAGATAACATGATTTGACGGTCGAGATGGTTTGGATCTGCACATTTGGGTCTTTTTATAAAAAAAATGAGATCCACGCGCACTAGCGCACACGGGACATTTTTTGATAGAAGAATCCCATCCGGGTGAGGTCGCGGAAATTCACTCCTGACAGGAGTCGAACCCCGGTCTGCAAGGTACCGCCACTGCGTCCTTGCCACTGAGCTACTGCCCAGTCTTTTTGAGTCTTTTTATATTGGTATAGATAAAAGTTGAGGCAGGGCCGGGTAACCCCTCTCATTTCAAAAGAAAAAGCACCAGGCACCTGGTAAACGGTCCCAACATAATAAATATTCTTTTTTGAACTTGTCCCAACATAATAAAGATGAAGTCAGGGAGTAATAAAGCTGCGCAACTTCCCCACTAATTCTCATGTATACTTTCGTCTTTTGGCATGCGAATGACATGTTTAGACCGGTCCACTACACTTCACATATAATCATCTTTCGGTTGACACGCTTAAACCGTTGAGCAACAGAAAGACTTGGAATAACAAAGCACTAGAACCTTGGCGGGAAAGTACTTTATGTAATGTCAGCACCAACTTTCCTCTCCGCAGCCTCTGCTTGCAAGGCAAGCTGCATGCGTGCATGCTCTCCCCGTTCCTTGGCGACCAAGGCCATGTTGCGGACTAATCGCGGAACTCAAACTCCGAGATCGCGACACGTACGGACTAATTGTACCACCCAATAGTTTTCATCCCTGACTTGTACTGGAATATCCTGTATAAGTGAGTATAATACTGCAGGTCAAACCGTGTCATACGAACCAGCGCCACAGCTTCTAGAAGGAAAATGGCAGACCAAAATCAACCTGTAGCTGTACGTATCTACTCCTAGTTTAATCATCGATCTCGATACTCAATCCCTGTCTGACCGAAGGTCAGCGGCTCATCGTCATTCGCCTCGCAGTACACGTACGCGTACTGTACCATGAAATGGGAATATATATATATACCCAGCTGACGTCACGGCGTGCATCACCGGTAGCGTCCAGGGAATGAATGGGAACGGTTCATTCCCGTACTGCTACGAACTGCTAAGGGCTTGTTTGGTTTCAATAAGTCACATGATTTATAAGTCAGGTGACTTAAAACCAGTGACTTATAAGTCACGCATGTTTGGTTGTCACCTGACTTATAAGTTATCTAATCACACCTTCTCACTTTATTTTTTTATGTAAAGATGATGGGATTCATGTAAAAGAAGGTGACTTATAAGTTTTAATTTAGGGTGGAGCAACTTATAACTTATAAGTTGAGATGATTTATAAGTTGGGTCTGTTTAACAAAATAAGTCACTATTTTACTTTTCGACTTATAAGTTAGTGACTTATTTAAAACCAAACAAGGCCTAATTCGTAGGAACCCTCTGCTGCTACGCTACGCTACGCACATACGGGCCGACGCATGCGCGAACGACGCCACCACCAACTATTGTGCAGTGCATTCCTAAAAAAAAAATGTGCGGTGCAGTGTATGGTCGGGGAGCAAAGCAAGCAGTGGAGGCTGAGCAAACCATTTCTTTTCTCATCTTATTTTACGTGCATGTGTGTATCTGGTCTCTTCATTCCTTGCCTGAAGAAACATGTTTTTCATCTTGCCGTTTGTCTGTCGTCTCCACTTTCGTGTGTTGCGGCGGCCGATCGTTAGTTTCTTTTGAAGGACCAGCGAAGCTGGTGTTTCATTGATAATGAGCAGGGAGCAGATGGCAAAGTGGCAAGGCGGCGATCCGTAGATCAAGGAAATAAGAAGAAGAAGGTAAAAATAGTGCCTGCGGCACCAAGACCGCTAGCCTATTCTCCTGGCTGGTCCCCGAAGGGGCTCTGGATGGACTTCGCGCCGCCATGCTGCCATAGGTTTAGATCTCTTCTGATCGCAAGGAGAACATCATTCACGTCTGCCGTCTTTGCTCTAAAAATGCAATTGTTTCTTTCCCGCCAGATCTTCCAAAGGGCAAGCATTGCCTTGATTCCTTTTCTGAAATTTGGTGGCGTGGCCTCGACCATAGCTTGCACTTTGTCCAGGGAGCTGCTCCTGCCGATCCAAGTTTCTTGGCACATGGCATGACAAAGCTGCCAGGTTGAGATTGCCTCCCAGGTTTGAGCCACAACGTGGCATTGCCAGAACAGATGCATGGAGCTTTCCAGGTTTCGCAGGCACAACTGACAGAAAAAATTGTTGGGCCAGCCTCTTCTTTGCAGACGATCGTTGCACCAGAGACGGTCCTCGTGAAGCAGCCAGGCAAAAAACCTTCAGCTTTGAGGGTGCCCAAGTGTCCCAGATGATCGTGCGGAGGGGAGATTGAACACAGCCCTGGAACTGAGCAGCGTACGCCGATCGCGTGGAATACTGTCCGGAGGCTGTGATTTTCCATGTAATGTTGTCCTGGCTGACCTCCTGGAGGTTTAAACCGCGCTGTTGGATGCGCTTGTGCAGGTTTAGCACGTCCCGGGCGATTGGGTTGGCGTCGCCGTGAGCTAGGTCGGCGATCCAGCGATCATGTAGCAGCGCGTTAGCAACAGACCTGTTCTTCCGCTTGGAGAGCTTGAAAAGGTTGGGGTAGAGGATCTTCAGAGGTGACGCGTCGATCCATGCCGAATGCCAAAAACTGGCCATCCGGCCGTTTCCAATATCCACCTTAGTGGCCGCGCAGAAGAGGGCCATGTCGGAGGTGTCGCAGGGCGGCTCCGTCCCCGCCCATGATCTCTCCGAGCTTTTCCAGGCGTGCCAAAGCCATCGAAGTCTTAGGGCGCGGCTGAATTTAGTCAGGTCGAGGATGCCCAGCCCTCCGTGCTCAATCGACGTGCAGACCCGCCCCCAGCTAACCTTGCAGCTGCCGCCAGAGAGCTCCATGTCCTGGCCCCAGAGGAACCGGCGTCTACACTTGTCGATTTCCTTGAGGAGCTTGGCAGGGAAGCGTAGTGCCGTGAGGGCGAACGTTGGCATGGCAGTAAGAACACATCTGACAAGAACTCTATGGCCGGCGATGGATAACAATTTCCCCTTCCAGCCCGCAAGCCTAGCCCTAATACGATCGAGGATGAATTGGAGATGGATGAGACGGAGGCGGCTGATTGTGAGGGGAAGACCTAGATATCTAATTGGGAACTGCGTAACCGGCCCTCCGAAAGACTGAAGAACTGCGTTGAGGTCGACGTTGTTGCAGCAAATTGGAGTCGTCGTGGATTTTGCGTTATTGATCTTCAGGCCAGAGGCGTTGCCAAAACTACTGAGTATGTTCATGATCTGATCAATCTCCTCCTTGATTGGGTTGGCAAAGATGACGGCGTCATCTGCATAAAGGCTGACTCTGAACTTAACTTTCCTTCCCTGCATCGGCGATATGAGTAGCTCTTCTTCTGCCGCTTTGAGCAAGCGATGGATGGGATCTATAGCTAGAATAAAGAGAAGCGGCGACAGAGGGTCGCCCTGACAGAAGCCACGTCGATGCAGGATGGATGAGCCGGGGATGCCATTGAGGAGGAAGGCAGAGGATGAAGTGGCCAGCAGCAGGGTGATCCAATCCCGCCATCTAGCGCTGAAGCCCAAGGTTGTCATGAGCTCGAGCATATACTCCCATGAGACGTTATCGAAGACTCTTGAGATGTCAAGTTTGAGAAGAACAGCAGGCGTTTTCCAGCGATGCAGAGCTCTGACGCAGTTTTGCACGTATACAAAACTGTCATGAAGGCATTTGGACTTAATGAACGCAGTCTGGGCCGGCGATATGATATTCTGGACAATTGGAGCCAGCCTGATCGACAGAACTTTGGATACTAGCTTTGCGATGGAGTGAATCATGCTGATCGGGTGGTAGTCGCCAAGGCCGCTCGCTCCGTCTTTTTTTGGGATCAGTGCCATGATCGCTGAGTTTAACAGCCCGAAGTTGTTGCCGGCCAGATTGTAGAATTGGTTGAAAGCTCGCATCAAGTTATCTTTGATGATCCCCCAACACGATCTGAAAAACAGCCCGCTGAAACCGTCCGGCCCCGGCGACTTCTTTGGTGGCGTGACCTGGATCGCCGTCCACACCTCTTGCTCTGTGAATGGGTTATCGAGCCCCCCTCCCTGAATCTGTGGCATGTTGATCTGACTCCAGTTGATCGTGGATGTACGGTGGCCTGCTGTCCCTAGGATTGCATCAAAATGGCTGTGGATGGCCGCTTCTTTGTCGCTGTGAGCCGTGGCAACAAACTCGTTGGTCGAGAGCGCATGGATAAAAATTTTCCTTCTGCGTGAGCAAATCTTGGCCATGAAGAATTTTGTTGGAGCATCGCCGGAGCGCAGCCATGTAAGCCTAGAAGCTTGTCTCTTTTTGCACCGCTCGATCGCTGCCAGATCCAGAAGCCTGAGCTTCAGTCCCTTCCGCAGCTCACGTTCTGCCGGCGACAGCTGGCGCCTCTCTTGAGCTATGTCAAGGCGCAAGATGACCTCACAAGCTATGTGGAACTGCAGCTTTGCGTCGCCGAAGAGGCTCTGGCTCCAATTGCGAAGATCCCTGGCCGTGCGAGCTAGCTTGATGTGGAGGCGCGCAAACACACAGTTTGGCACGACTGGCCGCGCCCAGGCCGTGGTCACCGTGTCCATGAAGCATGGGAAACGGGGCCAGAAGGATTCAAACTTGAAGCACATTCGCCGTTTGGGTCCCTCCGCATCAGAAAGCAGTAGTGGGCAGTGGTCGGAGCATGCCGTAGATGCAGCCAGCAGCATTGCGCGGGGGAACAGGGCTTCCCACGGCGCGTTGCAGAAGAACTTGTTGATGCCCACCATTGTTGGGTTGTCACGCTCATTGCTCCAGGTGAACTTGCGGTTGCCGCATTTTATTTGGCGTAGCCCGGCTCTATCTATGGCGGCCGTAAAACGACCCATGAGCCTTCTATTTAGGTTTAGGTTGTTTTTCTCCCTAGCCTCGTAAATTTGGTTGAAGTCTCCGTTTATAATCCATCGCTCAGAGCATGGCGGGGCGGAGTTTGAGATTTCTGCTAGAAAAGCTTCTTTGCCTGCGTCATCCGTCGGCCCGTAGACAAAGGTTAACCAGAACTGATATTGGTGCCTAGCTAGGCTAACTTTTACAGTGATCGCGAACTGGCCTACAGCATGAGTGACTACGTCGACTAAGTCCTGATTCCAAAGGATGGCTATGCCGCCTCGAGTGCCCATGGCTGGCAGTACCGCACAGCCCCGCAAGGATTGGCCGCCAATGTCGCGCACAAGGGCCGGCGTCCACACATCGATCTTGGTCTCCTGCAAACACATGATGGCGGCGCAGTGCGCGGCAACAACCTCGTGAACCGCTTCTCGCTTCGCCAGCGAGTTCAAACCACGAACGTTCCAACTCATGATCGGGGCAAGGTGGGTTCGTCAATCATCAGGACACTGGAGATCTCTCCGGCGACTACACTTACTAATAAAAGAACACATGTACACTTGCGAGCGGTCCGGGGAGCGCCTCGCCCACCAATAGGCCCCAAGTTGCGACGGCGCCAGCTCAACCTCACACTACAACGCTGACAGAGGGGAAGTAAATCTAACTCAGGCCAGCCGAACGCTGGGCGCCACCGGAGACTACAACTACTACTACAACAAGGAAGGATCTCTAACATGACTACACCATGGCCTCCTCGGCGACTCCTTCAGGCCCGTTGAGACCTGCAGCGATCCGCAGGGCCTCTATGCCCATCCTGGTAAGCTTGGCGATGACGGCGATGTCCTCCTCGGAGAGGGGCTCGTCGAACCTGTGCACGAGCGCCTCCGCCGCCTTCTTCGTCATCTTCTCCTTTGGTCCGAGGAGGCCAAGGCCCTGTACCAGGCGGAGCGTGCCGCGCTGCGCAACCGGCACCTTGCAATTCAGGGCTGCCTGGCGCGCGCTCTGGCGCGATGGCGGAGCGGACGTGGCATGTGTCTTGGGAGGAGCGGAACTTCGCTTGGGCTTGGGCAGGCCAAGCAGGGGGGTTGGCTTATCGCAGAAGAGGCGCCATGGTGTAGCAGAGGACTCGGCGATCTCCAGGAGCTGAACTTGCTGTGTGACTGCTCCCAGCTCAACCGCAACCATGGCCGCGATCGTCGGGGTCTGACAGCTAAGGAGGGCAGGGCTATGGCATGATTCGGAGAGCGTCGGGCTGAACACATCCGGAATGTCAAATGATTCCATGCCCTTGGACCGCCTTGCCGCCTCCTCAAACTCGAGCGGCACGGCCGTCGATGCCGCGGTCACCTCATCCAGCTGGGCCGCGACGCCGTTTCCAGGGGCCCTGGGGGCGAGCAGCACCCTGTCGGCGTCGTTGAAGAACTCGTCGACTTCGTTGGTGGCGATGATGGTGGCGGAGGCAGGCACGCGCGAGGTCGTGGATGGAGTGGGCACGTGCACCAGACTGGCCAGGCGCTGCTTGCCAGCCATCTTCTTGCTTGGGTACGCCTTGCCAGCTGATCGATCACGGCCTCCGTGCCGGCCACTGCTCGTGCGCCGGGGCGGAGGGGAGCGGCTTCACTGGCGCACCTTGCTAGTGGCCCCGTCCGCAGCCGACTGGGCGTTGGAGCCGCGACCGCGTCCCAGCAACGTGTCCTTCCAGGAGCGACGGCCGCCGCCGCCGCCACCGCACCCATCATCGTCGCATCGTGGGTCACCACGAGGGAGACCCCGACAGCCCGAGTCAACCACCGGCGCGCGCTGCTGACGGCGGTGCCGCTCCTCAGGCTGGCCGTCCTCGACGTGCAGAATCCAGGAGCCTGGGTAGGTGCGCGGCAGGTCGTCGTCGTGGTCAGAGCCGGAGGAGGGCAGACCGCTCTGAGCGGAGTGCGAGGAGCATGGCGAGCAGGGGGACCAGTCCTCCACCCTGTCGACGTGGATGAGCATATCGAAGCGCTCGGCGCCGGGCGGCAGGGCGACCCACCGGTCCGGTGGCGAGTAGCCCTCCATCTCCTCGACGCGGCCAGCGCCCTGGGGAAGCTTCCAGTAGGTGTGCCTGGTGGGGATGAAGGCCATGTCCCAGACCCACACCCAGCAGGTGACGTGCTTGGTGTGGTCGCACTCCAGCGTGCGGCTGTCGAGGTGGTCGACGCGCACCTTGTCGCCGAACACCTCCTGGACTCCTTCCAGGGACTAGTACTGCTGCAGTAGGTGCTTGATGACGCAGCGGACGTGGAGGTTGAAGGTGCCATGGCCGGCGTGGTCGTTCTCTCTGCACGGCGCGATGCCGAAGTTGACGCCGTCGATGCGCAGGGTGCCGCGGCGCACAACATTGTCTTGGTGGGCAGGCTGGGTGAAGATGATGAAGAAGTCCTCCGGGTTGTGCGCCGTCACCCACATATGGTGCAGCGGCACACAGAGCTGCGCCTCGAACGCACGGCCCACCGCCATGGGCGAGGTGGCGCTGACCCCGTCGAGCGCGCGCAGCGTGACTGCATGCCGCCTGAGGAAGAAGATGCTCTGCTCGATGGCCGGGGTGGACTCGCCGATCTTGTGGCTCGAGCGCGGGAGCCTGGCCGGATCGACCAGGCTGAGCTCAGGCGCGGGCGCCATAGCAGCTTCAGACGTGGCTTGCGGTGGCGGGGGCAGAGGCGGCGGAGAAGGGCAGTGGAGGCGAGCGTGCGCCGACGTGCGAGGAGGGAGCGGTCCTATCCTACTAGAGGCGGGGCCGCCATGACCGTTGCGCGGGTTCTGAGGGCACTCTCTAGCAAAATGGCCAAGAAGCTCGCAGATCACACAGCGCAAGGGATCGCGGCAATCTTTTCTACGATGGTGCTTGCTGAGGCAGCGGAAGCAGCGGCCGCGGAAACGGCTTAAGAAGGCCTCCCGGCCACCCACTGCATTGAAACCCTGTCGGCGGTCCGAGCGATGAACTGCGCTCGACCTAGGAGAAACCGGCAGATCCAGAGCGGCCTTGCGGCTTTTGCGCGAGGTGACTTCGATCCAGCCACTGCCCATTCCCGAAGGGGAAGCAGGGGATGGGACGACAATGATGGATTACAGTCTTCGGGCTGGGGAAAGGAAAATATCCGCCGGATCTAAAAAAGCAGCAGCCCTGGGGCATTCATCCCGCAGCAGTAGGCGTGGCGCGGCGGCCGGATCCGGGATTGAATGCGCGGCAGAATCCGCGGCGGGGGAGGGGGCCGGACTGCCCCTCGCATCCAGAAGAACCAGCGCATGGCCCTGCGGATCAGAGCTTGCAGGAGCGCAACACGATGGCGCGCCCATGCTGGGCTCAGGGAAGGTGGCCGCCGCGGCCGGGGCGGCCAGCGGCGCAGGGGCGAGCGGGTGGCTACCTAGCAGGGGCGAGCCCGCACCTAGCTGCTGTCGCGGCCGATCGTTAGTGGAGGCTCCGTTGGTCCGTTGTTTACGCCCACCGGGCACGTACGTGCGTCAGCACCAACACAAAAAACATCAATGCAACACTGCCGCTTCTCCTTTGTGACGGTGGAGCCGGTGGTGCTCTCATGCTTTTACTTCGCATTGTCAAACTTTACTTAAAATCGCCGAGTTTTTGGAATAGTGGCACAGACATGCAATCAGTAGGAATACTGTTTATGCACCTTGGGCTGCATGCAAACCTCACCTTTGGCACGATTCGACGAGTCTAATCCGGCAAGATGCGTCGACGTTAGGATCTGGAGGACCCATCACCCATGTCATTCCGCGTTTCGCCCGGCTTTAGCTTCAGGGCAGGCAGGCAGGCAGGCCATGCAAGAAACGAAGCTGTCAGCCTCCAAAAGTTGACGCGACGCGATGTGACTCCTGACGACGACTCAATTTGGCACGGAGAGTCGACGGCCGACGGGATACAAAATCAACGTTGCCACTTGCCACGATACACACTGATTAACCAAATCTTCTCCAAGAAAGAAAGACGGGCAGAAAAGAGAGAGTTTTTTTTTTCTTAGTCCAAGAAAAGAGAGAGTTGCACTCGCTCGGTTCCCCGCACGGGAGACGGGGATTTGGATCAGTTCTTTTCGTCCTAGTGGGCTTTGAGCGTGAGGTTTTACATCAATATAATAGTGGGTTTATAGTCCCCTCACATGACAGTTTTGCATATGTGAAAAAAGAAATGTATCAAAAAATAAGTCAAGTGAGCTCTTATGGAAGAGCCTGGCTATATACTTATTCTAGGCAAATACAATAAATGTAAAAGAAAGAGAGAAGATAAAAGATACTAATATGATAGTTTCATATAGTCATCGGCTGACTAGGCTATAAACCATGCTCATACACGGACCTGCCACCAATTGCACGGCCGATGATCACCTTCAGAAACTACCCCAAAAAGGAATGTCCGAGACTAAGCTTTTAGTTCCCGTGGATTGTAAAGTTACATAGTAAATAAATTATTGGAAAACCACGTTGCACTAATTGCATAGTTTGGATTACGTAAAATCATTTGAGAAAAAATAATCTCCTGGGCAGACTCAGATACGGCACTTTACTGCACTTTGATAACGTTGCCTTCAATTTGCAACGTCCAGTTGAGCAACTGAAAGACTAGTGGCCTTTGAGAGTGAGTGTGCGTGCAGAGGACATAGTGGAGTTTTGTAGCAATATAATAGGGGGTTTATAGCCCGCTCATATGACATTTTTGCGTATGTGAAAAATGAAAGAAATAAAAAAATAAAGTGGACTCTCACGCAAGAGCCTAGCTATATATTTACTTCTAAGCAAATACTTACTTCTGGACATAGTGGTGGTGGATCTATCGTTCTTCCCCGACCTCGTCGATGGATGCGGCGGATCTGGGCCCAAGGTAGTACGGGACGTCCACCCGGTCGACGTGCCATTGCAACACGTGCCTCGCTGCTTGCAGTAGGCCTGTTCATTGACTCACAAAACCTCATTGGTGATGGTGCTTCTTTGGATCTGGCAATGGTGAACAATCGGCGTCTCTTCTGGTGTGCGCTTTGGCGGCACTGGATTTGGATGACAGTGATGGCTTCGGCGAGTGCAGGAAACCCTAGGAATAATTATGCATTTTCCCGTTTTTTGGGGTTCTATCTGCAAAGTTTTCAGGACAATCGTGTTTTCTTTGTCTGTCTTTTAGTTTTCATGTGTGTTTGGTTATGTAAGTTGATTCTCTACCGGTGAAATGAATTACGTGGTTGCTCTAAAAAATTGGGTTTGTTTTGCGGGCTTTGTTGTCTGAGTACAGGTCGTGACCAGTGAATGCCTTTTGCAGCTTGCCTGTGTAAGCCCAACTCCAACGCACGACCCCAATTGGACGTCCGTTCATTTTGTCCGTTTGGGTAGGGCAATGTGGCGGCGGCCAGTCGTTTTCCTGGATGAGCTAGCCGTGTATCTAACGCGCGGATGCATCTCGTCCGACCGCCTAGAATTGTTTGCAAATGAAATTTTGTCACCAAGGCCGTAGTTCACACCAACAACAAAGCCAGCGGCCGGCACACATATCCTAGCCTACAGAAAGATCAACCCTCCAAGTTTGTCGCAGGCAACAAAGCCAGCGGCCGGCACACATATCCCAGCCTACAGAAAGATCAACCCTCCAAGTTTGTCGCAGGCAACAAAGCCAGCGGCCGGCATCCTTGCCAGCCTTCAAAATGAACACCCAAGTTTGCTCGGCACCGATCTTGGGGTTAGGCCCTATCTCCATCCAACTCTCACAAATCAACCTGTCCTCATATTTTTTTTAAAACCTGATGTATGCGGCTATGATTGGATGACGGCCTCCTTGGACTCACCCCTCTGTCCATGGATAGATATGGGAGAAAATTTGCGGGTTGCCATTGTTGATGCCTTATGCAAGAAATTTTCAAAAGCGTAGTAGACGGCGGCACCATCGACCATCGTGCAACCTTTGCTTGCCTGATTCCTCCCCGCGTCTACATTCGGTAAACCTTTGGTTTGCTTTGCATCTCGTTATCTCGCAAAACAAATGAATGAATCTTCTAATCTTCTTCTTCTTCTTCTGGAAAATGGTGGCCCGAGCCTCCCAACCCTTGCAACCCACTATGTTGGTTGTTCGAGCAGTTAATACCTTTCTGAAAAATACTTGCAACAAGAATAATAGTGTGGACAAGTAGCAAGCGACCTCTTTCTGCTGAACCTGAACGCGTGCACCTTGAAAACTTCCTTTTCTTGATTGAAACAGCGATTTCCCCTCGCCGACTTCGGTTAAAGAAACCACCAGTCATATACATGTTTAAAATGCAATGCAGAATTCGTCTCCAATATCAGAAACAACTTGGGGAGCAAGACAAACAGAATTTTCTTCCATTTTAATCCTTGTAGCGACAGAGTAAAACAAATCCCATACTCTGCTTTGAGGGCGGCCTGTCAGTGTCACCACCGGCGCTCTGCTGTTTACCGGGCTCGATCATCACTCCTTTTTCCTACCAACCGCTGTGGTACGGATCTACCGACTCCAAACGGGCCGTGAGACGGAGAGCATCTTGGATTTGTCTCTTCCGTCCGGGTGTGCCGTGCGTTTACATCAGAGTCCGTTCGTCGTGTACGTACCCGTGTCCCGCTAAGAACGAACAGAACAGCGACCGGAGACCGGTGTCCGATACGCGTCAGAGATAGCCGCTGAAGTGTCCAACAAGACGGCGATGCCGCCATGCCACACGCTGACAGACTGACAAAAGCTTTGTTGTTTCTATGTATGGCGGATAAAGAAACGAGGCGAGCGGCGCCGCGCGCCCGTGCCGGTCGATGCCGTGGTGCGCGGGCGTGGGTGCACCAGCGGCGCGCGGCGCCCTTTCGTCGTGCCGCTTTGTCCCGCGACCGATCCCTTTGGCGTTAGCTGGGTGCTGAAAGCTGATCGCCGTCTTAGATTTGCGTGCGTTGTGTCGACCCATCCACCCCTCCGTCCGTACGTGATTATGCTTGCCCTAGTAGATAGCTATGCTAGGAAGAACGCCGTGAGCGAGTAGGCGAAAAGTGATCATGCTAGATTGTTATTGTATAGGAGTACTAAGTAGGAGCAGGGTACGTGTAAATGTGCGTTGGGATTCGAATTTGTACTACGCGTGGAGGGTCATGATTGGATTACCGCGAAACGTCTTAGCGAAACCAACTCCGTACGTGATTGTTGTTTGCGGACTTCTGTCATATGAGTACAGTTCGTGACTCGTGAATGCCTTTTGCAGGTTGCAGCTCGCTTGTGTGGCTGTCATGTATATAGGATCAAGGTAGTTTCCCAAGTGAACAAAATGAAGATGAAGTCAGCGAGCAACAATAAAGCTGCGCAATTTCCCCACTAATTCTCATGTATACTACTCCACTTCCGTTTGTTGGCATGCGAATCACATGTTTAGACCTGCCCACTACCAGCGATCTATTATAAACATTTTTCGCTTGACACGCTTAAACCGTTGAGCAACTGAGAGACTAAGAATAACGAAGCACTAGAACCTTACCCGCAATGGCGGGAAAGTACTTACTTTAAGGTCCTGTTTGGTTCCAATAAGTCATCTGACTTACAAGTCAGGTGATTTAGAACCAGTGACTTATAAGTCGCGTTTGTTTGGTTGTCATCTGATTTATAAGTCACCTGACCACATTTTTCTATCTTGTTTTTTAATGTAAAGGTGATGGGACCTACGCAAAAGAGGTGACTTATAAGTTTTAAGTTGGGGTGGAGCAACTTATGACTTATAGGTTGGGGTGACTTATAAGTCAGGTCCGTTTGGCAAAATAAGTCACTTTTTTCACTTTTCGACTTATAAGTTGGTGACTTATTTAGAACCAAACAGGCCCTAAGTAATGTCTGCACCAACTTTCCTCTCCGCAGCCTCACCGATTTGCTTTTGTTGCAAGCTGCATGCATGCATGCTCCCCCCGTTGCTTGGCGACCAAGGCCATGCGGACTAATTGTGGAAGTCAAACTCCGAGATCGCCACACGTAGTACGGACTAATTGTACTACTATTGATAATAATAATTTTCATCCCTGACTTGTTAACAGAATATCATGTACGTACAAGGTTATAATACTGCAGGTCAAGCTCTGTCTAATGAACCAGCGCCACAGCTTCTAGAAGGAAAACGGCGGACCGCGAGAGAGCTGACCAAAATCAACCTGCATCTAGTTTAATCAGCTCGATAGATTGTCTGACTGACGGTCAGCGGCTCATTGTCATGCGCCTCGCTGTACGCGTACTGTACCATGAAATGGGAACACTATACCTGAGCTGTCGTCACGGCGTGCATCACCGGAAGCGTCCAGGAATGAACGGGAACAGTTCAACCCCGTACTGCCACTGCTAATTCGTCGTAGCCCTCTGTTGATATGCTACGCGCGTACAGGCCGACACATGCACGCACGATGCCACGACTAGCTATTGTGCAGTGTATGCACTGCACGGGGACTTGGGGAGCAAGCAGTGATGCTGACCAAGCCATTTCTCGTCCTACTTTCATGTGTGCGAATGTGATCGCTTCCTTGCGTGTCCGGAGAACATGTTTTTCATCTTGCCGTTTGTCTGTTGTCTCCACTTTCGTGTGTTGCGGCGGCCGATCGTTAGTGAAAGCTAGCTCCGTTGGTCTGTTGTTTAGGTCAACCCCACCGCGCGATCCCCAAAAGACGTCCGTTTTGTTCGGATTTTGTCCATTTAGATAGGGCAATAGAATCATGTCCGCTAGTGTCCTGAGATGTGGTGGCCGTGCGCATGGCCGCATCCGTTTGCCTCATTTTATCCGCTTTCATTTTAAAAAGAGAGCAATGTTTCAAATGCCAAGCTCTAGTTCATCAGGCCAGCGACCCTAGTTCACGCCGGCAACAGAGCCAGCAGCCTACACGTCCATCGTCGGCAACACAGCCAGCCTTTAAAATAAATAGTTGTCCTCGCCGGCAACACAGCCAGCGGCCGGCAACACAGTCGGCCTCCAAAATGAATGTTTTTCTCGCCGGCACACAGCCAACAGCCCAACGGGCGGGCGGCACCCATGTCAGCCTCCAAAAGAACGGCCACGGCCGATCGGACGACCTAGTTCATGTCGTCGGCGTCTAGCATCTCTTTCTGCCTGGCCTCGAACCAGGCCCTCGTCTTCTCGCTCATCTTGGACAAGTCCACACTCATGATCGCAAGGGCCACCTCCTTTGCTTTGGTTGCGGCATTGGTGGCCTCGATGTCGAGTTGCCTCTGCCTGGCCGAGACATTGGCGGCCTCGATGTCGAGCTGCCTTTGCCAGGACGCCTCCTCCATGTCGATCTTCCTTCTCTTGGCCGCCTCCTCCATCTCAAGCTTCTTCCTTTGAAGCTCTAGGTATTGCTTCATTTGCTTGTCCTTACTTTGCCGCTTCTTCTCGTCCCTCATATCCTTTTGAGACATCATGTCATGCAAGGCCATGGATGAGGCATCACGTATGTCATCCACCTTGGAGTTGGTCTTGCCTCTCGGCCTCTTCAACGCCTCGCCATCTCTACCTCCGGAGAACTTGGCCGTCTTCTTGTCTCTGTTCCTTTGAAGTTCACAATATTGATCCTTGAACTTAGGGCAATTGTTGATGATCGTCCAACAATGCGTAAGAGTGAATGGCTTGTGATTGTGCCGGGCCTTGAATGCTTTTAAAGATTGAAATGCCTACACCACATGATCAACAACAATTGAACATGCAAACATATACAAGGCCGAAGTCTCACATGGCTGTAGCAAGGAAAAGGACTAGGATAAGGAGATCATACCATGTCCCCAACGCCGAGACCACTCACGGGCCGTGCTTCAACGCTCTCAAATGCGGCGCAATACTTGTTACACTCTTGTTGGATGAACAATTACCTTTTTTGAATCGAGGTGATGCCACGGTTGCTTGTCATTTGGTAGGGCTCAAACATCTTCCTTTCATGGAATGTTTTGTGGACTCTCGTCTAAAAAATAAGGCCCTTTTGTTGCGCGCCGGTCTTTGGTTCTTGGCTAATCTCCATCCAACATTGGCAAATCAACTTGTCCTCATCTTGTGTATATGAACCCGTGCGAATGCTCTTCCTCCTCTTTTGTGCTTCCGCTCTTTGAGTGAGCTCGTCGATGAACAATGGCTCACCACCAATATCAATGTCATTGCTTTCTTCTTCATCACCATCACCTTCGCAATCGATGTCATCGTCTTCATGCCACGAGTCGAGATGTTCGTAGTTAGCACGGTCGTCAGCCTCTTCATCGGGAACGTACTGGGCGCGGTCATCCTGACTTTGGGTCTCGTCAGGGTCGTAGGCACGGCCCTGCCCACCCTCATAGATCACATCCTCCATGAACTGGTTGTAGAAGGGGTCGCCGACTGGTGGCGTTGGTGTTGGCATTCCGTCGAACAAGACGCGGGGGGACGGCATGGTGCGCGTGAACGGTGCCCGTCCTTGCTTTCTTTGCATCTCGACGGACGGCCGGCCGCCGCTGCTGGACCCAGGCGTGACGTTGAGGTCGATGACGGCCGAGGGGCGCGGTGTGGACGGCGCGATCACGCCAACGTCCGGCGACCCCGAGAAACGGGTCTGTCCGTCGTGCCTTGGCGGGGGAAAACCGGGCGACATGGGTGTGGTCCACTGTCGTGGTTCTAACTCTGACAGTGATGTAGGGGGGTGTGTATGGAGAGGCTAGATCTCAGCTATTGGGAAGTTGTAAACACACGAGGATTACGAGTTCAGGCCCTTCTCGGAGGAAGTAACAGCCCTACGTCTCGGTGCCCGGAGGCGGTCGATTGGATTATGTGTGTATGAATAACAGGGGTGCGAACCCTTCATACTGAGGAGGGGGGTGGCTTATATAGAGTTCGCCGGTCCTCTCCTGCCCTCAGTAATGCAGGGTTTAAGGTACATTTAAGGTTGGGCGTTACTGGTAACGCCCCTGATAAAGTGCCATAATGACCATAAAGACTACTTAATAGCCGATCTTGCCTGCGGAGTGACTTTAAGCCTCCTGGCAGTCGAGTGGTTGCTTCATGGTCGAGTGATAGCTTTCTTGGTCGAGTGTCTTGAACCCGTCGAGTGGGATACCTTCAAGTCGATTGAAAGGTGACTTCTTCTAGGGATGTCCTTGTAGGGCTCTTTTGGACAGGTCCGTGCCCCTACCCTAGGTACATAGCTTCATCATTAGCCCCCGAATGGATCGAGGTTAGAGTGGGGAAAGAGTTGGGGATCTTTCCGACTGGTTCTTCGGGCTACATGAGTGCCTTGTTTTGGGTCAATCGTCACGGATGACGTCATCAACCTCTTTCAGTCGCCTTGATCCATTCCAGGCCTTTCGTCGAGCGAATTTCTTTACTTATGACATACCGAGTGTCGGCGCGAGCGGGGTCTTCTGTTTTGACAAGTTGTTCTGTAGCCCGCGGATGTCGCGGGATTCGGATTTCGGGAAGCGCGCGGGACGGGAGCGGCCGTAGTAATCGGAAGCGATAAAGCGGAAGCTCCTCGATTGCCGCACCACCTTTTCGCCACATACTGTGCGCGCGTCTGCTGCGGGATTTGATTGGATAGCCTGGGCCTACCAGTCAGCCACTCGGGAGCGGCCTCTTATAAGTCGTCGGCTCGGGGTTTCCAAACAGTGTGCTTTCTTCTTCCTCTCTCCCTTCGCAAGTTCCTCCGCCACCTCCGCTCTCACCTTAGCGCCGCGGGCCTGTGCAAGATTTGCCGGCAACGATGGCGAAGGACAAGACATCCGCTCTGGAGTGCGCGAAGAAGGCTGCGGCGCAGGGAAAGGGGAAGAGGTCTGCTCGGGGCGGATCCTCCTCAAGGTCTGCTCTGCCCCGAGGCTGGATCCAGGGCGATTGGATGCCGTCGATGATCCGGCAAGAAGATCTCGATGACATGGTCGAGGGGGGAGTCATTCCCCACGAAGCTGTGCATCTCCCAGGGAGAGAGACCGAACCTCAACCCCGCGACGGTGAGTGCGTGCTCCTAGCCACCCATGTCGACCGCAGGTTTTCTCTGCCGCCCCACCCTTTTTTCTGGAGCTTCCTGAACTTCTTCGGAGCGCAGCTCCACCACTTCACTCCCAACTCCATCGTATACCTTGCTGCTTTCATCTCCATGTGTGAGGGTTTCTTGGGTTGCCGCCCCCATTGGGGACTCTTCAAGCACATCTTTACCTGCCATTCCCAATCGGTCAAGAAGGCCAAGTCGAGTGACGAAAGGACGCAGGTGATCCAGGTGTGCGGGGGCCTGGCGATCCAGACGAGGGGAAAGAGTTGTTTTCCATCTATCACTTTCCCGGAGTCGGTCCGCGGTTGGCAGGCGACCTGGTTCTACTGTCAAGACCAGGCGACCCCAGGACAGTCAACTGGTCTTCCCCCTTTCTCTCTCGACCGAGCTGAAAAACCTGCTTCTCTGAAAGTGACGCCGGAGGAAAAGCCCAAGTCAAAGTGCTGGCTGGTCGAGTGTTGAGCTTGTCCGTGAGGGCGTGACTGGTATGGACTTGCTGGAGGTCTTCCTCCGGAGGCGCATCCAACGCTCCAGGCTCGTGACCACCCGATGTGGCTGTACTCGGGTCTCGACGACACCACTCGGGTCCACCCGGAGGAGGTCACTGACGAGATGCTGGAGGGGTGGCTGTCGAGCATCACGGGGAACAAAGACAACCCCCGAGGAGCCTAGGAGGGTTTTCCACTCGACAACTCATATGAAGTGGATTAGGTCTGACTTTATGCTCCCGACTGAGATCTTTGTTTTCTTCATTGGTCTTCTTTGAGTAGGTCAATTGACCTTCGTCTTGTCTGTTGTTTTCCAGGCGACTACCGAGATGTACTCGACGCCCAACGGGGCACAGGAGCTAACAGAGGAAGGGGAGGCGAGCGGAGGTGAGAGTGGAGATGACCAAGGCGAGTGGGAGTCCGACGGTGAAGGAGAGGGAGACGACAACGTCGACTCCAGTGAAGAGGAGGAGGAGGAGGTTGAACCCCCCCCTCCCCCCGCCCGGAGGGGCGATCCAAGCTCACACACGATCCAGCGCGGGAACGCGGCAAGGCGACTGCTCCCGTTGGGCAGTCGTCGAAACGCCCTCGGGCCTCTTCTCCTACACCGACTGGGAAGGCTCCCAAGCACCCACATGCGACGCCGTCCAAGCCGCCCAAGGCTCTGCCCAAGATGAAGATGGTTGTCCCTACCATTTCCGGGTAATAACAAAACTTGCTTTCCTTTGTCGACCGTGGACAGACCCTTGGTCGATTCATTGAGCCAACTAACTGACTTTCGAGATTTGCAGCGCTGCTACTTCTGAGATCTCCGCCAAGGACGACGACCAAGAGATGGAGGATGCTGTTACCTCCAACCCTGGTACGATTACTGACGTTCCGCTTTGAGTCAACTGAACATTTATTGCAACTCTGGTTGATTGAACGTTTTCCTTGTAGCTCCTCCTCATGTTATCGACCTCCGGGATGAACGACGACAACGAACCGCTGAGAGTGAGGAGGAACAAGAGGGCGTCGGCTGACAAGACCCCCCAATCCGCTCCGGCGTTGAGGCCGTAGCTCGGGATGGTGGTGACACCACTCGGGCTTCTGTGACTTTCGCCATTCCTCTGACGTGTGCGGCCCTCGACGTCGACTGCGGATCCGTCTTCGCTTTTTGCCGCATACCCCGTCCCTGAGGACCAAGCGGCTGCTGCAAAAGAGGCTATACGCCAGGTGGGGATCATGATGGAGCAAGTGAAGGTGGCTCGGGAGGCCAGCCAAGCAGCTTACGACGCAAGTTCGGCTCTTCAGAGTAACGTCCAGGTCAGTCGACTCAAAACTTGGTCTGTTCATGATATGCTATTTGAAGAACCTCTTTTCCGAAGATCTTTGTATCTGTACACCCACTGGGTGTGTTTTACAGTGGGGGCACGCTAAGTGCACCCACTGGGTGTAGTCCCCGAGACTACGGTGGACTGCTGGCAGTCGACTGTAGTCTTTAAATTGTGTTGCTGTAGCTGTATTTCTTCACTCGGTCTGGTCAGGCCATGTCGAATGGGACTGTATCCGGTCAACTGCGGGCAGTCGACTTTTTTTGGCATGCTGAGTGCACCCACTGGGTGTAGTCCCCGAGACTACTGTCGAATGTTCTTGATTCGGCTGTAGTCTTAGAAACATCATCATTGTCTCTTAGTTGCTCGGAAGCAACTTGTCTTGGATGTCTGTCGACTGATTTTTCTTTTTACAGAAATCTTGCGAACTTGTAGCTCGCTATACTGAGCTGGAGAATCAGCAGATCCAGCTCAACCTTAACTTGAAGCTTGCTCAGGAGAATTTGAAGAAGGCGCAGGAAGAAGCAAAAGGTATGGCTGGTGAGGTTCTCCATTCTTGACGAGTGGCTTTTCTTTCTTGTCCATTCTTGATGTTGATTTCACTCGACGCACCGCAGATAAACTGGAGGAAGCTCTGAAGAAGAAGGATCAAGATCTTGCAGAGGCACAGAAGGAGGTCTTGAACAAAGCGAGGCTTGCTGAAGAGAAACTGGCTTCGGTCGGAGCTCTTGAGCAGGAGAACTCCAGGCTGAAAGCTGCTCTCGAGGTAGCCAATCGAGAGGTCAGCCGACTGAAGAACGACAACGTGGCTCTTCACGACAAGGCGAGTGAGCTGGTGGGGAAGAGGAACGATCTGGAGGCTTATCTCGGTGGACTCGCCAAGAAGCTGTTTGTCATGCTCGAAGGTAATTACTCCGACCTGACTGTCTTGCAGTTACCAAGCCTGTGTAGGGCCACTGTCTTACTCTTGAATTGTGTTTGCAGAATTCTGTCAGAACTTTGAAGAGGAGACCAGTCGAGTGGAGCCAGGCTTGGACCCTGCTAACTCTCTTGTGAAGGACGAGGCTGCAGTGAACGTGCTCCGTCTGGAGTCTCGTATTGCCAGCGTGGTTGACTATCTGGCTCGGCTGAAAGTTGCGATGTCGCGGATCGACACATCGCTCTGGCCTGGGACGACGCTTCAGAACGACCTCGAGTCTCTGATGGCTCGACTGAATGAAGTCCCGGGTCGAGTGGCGGAATGGAAGAAATCTCCGCTAGATGTGGTGCTGATGTCGCTCTGTCTCTGGTCCGTCGTCCATTGCAAGGAGGCGCGAGAGGAAAGCTGGCCGCCATCCAAGTTGCCAATACCAGGAAGCACACTTTCAAGACTTCATGGAGACTTTCATCGCCGCTGCCACTCATATTGCAGACGGGATCGACTTGGACGAGTTCGTCGCCCCTTCCAGTCCTCCTCCAGAGGAAGAAAAACCTTTTATGCTTCACTTTTTAAATTTGCCTCGAAATGCCGAGTGTATTTGTAACCGTTAAACTCTGCCGAGCCGAGGGCTCGAGTACTTTGATCTGAGGTCTGGGACCTTTAGGCTTTATCTGAACTTGATTCTCGTTGAATATCTTCATGGTTTGATCCGTCGAGTGGAACTCGATCTTCACTCGGAATAACTTTGTATTTGTGGCGTAACTCCTTGCGGATTGGGTTGTGTCTGTACTTAGGCAAGCGCTGGGCTGTAACTAAGCCCCTGAGTGGGAGGTTTGCTCTCACTCGGTAGGATTTTTGAACACTTAGGCGAGCACTGGGCTGCAGCTAAGCCCCCGAGTGGGAGGTTTGCTCGCCACTCGGTAGGATTTTTAAACACTTAGGCGAGCAGTGGGCTGCAACTAAGCTCCCCGAGTGGGAGGATTGCTCTCCACTCGGTAGGATTTTTTCAAACTTAGGCGAGTGCCTGACTGCAGCTAAGTCTCTAGGTGGGAGAACTTAGGCGAGTACTGGACTGCAGCTAAGCCCCCGAGTGGGAGGATTGCTCTCCACTCGGTAGGATTTTTTCAAACTTAGGCGAGTGCCTGACTGCAGCTAAGTCTCTAGGTGGGAGAACTTAGGCGAGTACTGGACTGCAGCTAAGCCCCCGAGTGGGAGGATTGCTCTCCACTCGGTAGGATTTTTTTCAAACTTAGGCGAGTGCCTGACTGCAGCTAAGTCTCTAGGTGGGAGAACTTAGGCGAGTACTGGACTGCAGCTAAGCCCCCGAGTGGGAGGATTGCTCTCCACTCGGTAGGATTTTTTCAAACTTAGGCGAGCACTGGGCTGCAGCTAAGCCCCGAGTGGGAGGTTTGCTCTCCACTCGGTAGGATTTTTTCAAACTTAGGCGAGTGCCTGACTGCAGCTAAGTCTCTAGGTGGGAGAACTTAGGCGAGTACTGGACTGCAGCTAAGCCCCCGAGTGGGAGGATTGCTCTCCACTCGGTAGGATTTTTTTCAAACTTAGGCGAGTGCCTGACTGCAGCTAAGTCTCTAGGTGGGAGAACTTAGGCGAGTACTGGACTGCAGCTAAGCCCCCGAGTGGGAGGATTGCTCTCCACTCGGTAGGATTTTTTCAAACTTAGGCGAGTGCCTGACTGCACCTAAGTCTCTAGGTGGGAGAACTTAGGCGAGTACTGGACTGCAGCTAAGCCCCCGAGTGGGAGGATTGCTCTCCACTCGGTAGGATTTTTTCAAACTTAGGCGAGGGCCTGACTGCAGCTAAGTCTCTAAGTGGGAGAACTTAGGAGAGTACTGGACTGCAGCTAAGCCCCCGAGTGGGAGGATTGCTCTCCACTCGGTAGGATTTTTTCAAACTTAGGCGAGCACTGGGCTGCAGCTAAGCCCCCGAGTGGGAGGTTTGCTCTCCACTCGGTAGGATTTTTTCAAACTTAGGCGAGTGCCTGACTGCAGCTAAGTCTCTAGGTGGGAGAACTTAGGCGAGTACTGGACTGCAGCTAAGCCCCCGAGTGGGAGGATTGCTCTCCACTCGGTAGGATTTTTTCAAACTTAGGCGAGTGCCTGACTACAACTAAGTCTCTAAGTGGGAGAACTTTGTCAAGTACTGGACTGCAGCTAAGCCCCCGAGTGGGAGGTTTGCTCTCCACTCGGTAGGATTTTTTCAAACTTAGGCGAGTGCCTGACTGCAGCTAAGTCTCTAGGTGGGAGAACTTAGGCGAGTACTGGACTGCAGCTAAGCCCCCGAGTGGGAGGATTGCTCTCCACTCGGTAGGATTTTTTCAAACTTAGGCGAGTGCCTGACTACAACTAAGTCTCTAAGTGGGAGAACTTTGTCAAGTACTGGACTGCAGCTAAGCCCCTGAGTGGGAGGTTTGCTCTCCACTCGGTAGGATTTTTTCAAACTTAGGCGAGTGCCTGACTGCAGCTAAGTCTCTAAGTGGGAGAACTTAGGCGAGTACTGGACTGCAGCTAAGCCCCCGAGTGGGAGTCTGGCTCGCCACTCGGTAGGATTTTTAAACACTTAGGCGAGCACTGGGCTGCAGCTAAGCCCCCGAGTGGGAGTCTGGCTCTCCACTCGGTAGGATTTTTGAACACTTAGGCAAGCACTGGGCTGCAGCTAAGCCCCCGAGTGGGAGTCTGGCTCTCCACTCGGTAGGATTTTTCAAACTTAGGCGGAACGGATTCGCAGCTAAGTCACCCACTGGGGATTTCGTATGCAAACAAAAGTGACAGCAATTATTGGAACACTCTTGTCTTTGGTAAAAATAAACTGCAGAAATTTTTTCTTATTACATCTCGTCCAAGGGAGAAATCAAATGTAAAAGGGGCGGAGCAGTTCCGCATTCCAAGCTCGTGGCTCGTCGATCTGGCGATCAACATTGTAGAGGTGATATGCTCCATTGTGGAGGACTGGTGACGATGAAGGGGCCTTCCCAAGTAGGAGCAAGTTTGTGTGGTTTCTGCTGATCCACTCGGAGGACCAAATCTCCTTCTTGGAAGGCTCAGCTCTTCACATTTCTGGCATGGAATCGACGCAAGTCTTGCTGATAGATGGTCGATCTGATCATAGCCATTTCCCTCTCCTCCTCTAGGAGGTCGACTGCGTCTTGTCGGGCTTTCTCTGCTTCGTCTTTGTTATAAAGCTCGACTCTGGGGGCGTTGTGAAGTAGATCGCTCGGCAGGACAGCTTCGGCTCCGTAAACCAGAAAGAATGGCGTTCTTCCAGTCGACCGGTTCGGGGTGGTCCTTAGTCCCCACAAAACTGACGGAAGCTCGTCGACCCAAGCGCCTGCTGCGTGCTTGAGATCACGCATCAGTCGAGGCTTCAGTCCTTTGAGAATTAGACCATTTGCTCTTTCAGCTTGTCCATTCGACTGGGGATGCACGACCGACGCGTAGTCGACTCGTGTGCCTTGAGAGGCGCAAAAAGCTCTGAACTTGTCTGAATCGAAGTTTGACCCATTGTCAATGATGATGCTATGCGGGACCCCGTATCTGAATATCAACTCTCTGACGAAACTGATAGCAGTGCTAGCATCAAGATTTTTGATAGGCTTGGCTTCAATCCATTTGGTAAACTTGTCGACTGCCACAAGCACATGTGTGAATCCGCTCCTGCCTGTTCTCAGTGGACCAACCACGTCCATTCCCCAAACAGCGAATGGCCAGACGAGTGGAATGGTCCTCAGAGCTGATGCTGGCTTGTGCGACATGTTGGAGTAGAACTGGCAGCCTTCACACTTGTCGACTATCTCTTTCGCCATTGCGTTTGCCCTGGGCCAGAAAAAACCTGCTCGGTATGCTTTGGCCACAATGGTCCGAGAGGACGCATGGTGACCACAGGTCCCCGAGGGGATATCATTAAGGATCATCTGACCTTCTTCTGGCGTTATGCACTTCTGACCGATTCCAGTTGCGCTTTCTCTATACAACTGTCCTTTTATGACTGTGAAAGCTTTAGATCGACGGACGATCTGTCGAGCCTCTTTCTCGTCCTCTGGAAGTTCTTTCCTCAAGATATACGCGATGTATGGTATCGTCCAGTCGGGAGTGATAGCCAAGACCTCCATGACTAGGTCGACCACATCAGGAATTTCGACTTCAGTCGGATCTGTGGCACTTTTCGGTTGCGGGGCTTCTTCTGTAAAAGGATCCTCCTGGACCGACGGCGAGCGGATGTGCTCCAAAAACACATTGTTGGGAATGGCTTCTCTCTTGGAGCCTATCTTTGCCAGATCATCAACTGCTTGATTTTTCAGTCGGGGGATGTGATGAAGCTCTAACCCCTCGAATTTATTTTCTTTCTTACTGCGTTGCAGTAGCCAGTCACAGCTGGGCTTCTGACGTCCCACTCCTTCATCACCTGGTTGACCACCAAATCTGAGTTGCCATAGACCATGAGGCGCCGGACGCTGAGTGAAATGGCCATGCGCAACCCATACAAGAGTGCTTCATATTCTGCTTCATTATTGGAGGAATCAAAGTGAATCTGGAGAATGTATCTGAGCTTATCTCCTCGGGGGGAGACCAATACTACCCCAGCACCGGAACCATTCATCATCTTAGATCCATCGAAGAACATGGTCCAGTGCTCCGAGTGAACTTGAGTCGGAAGTTGCTGTTCAATCCACTCGGCGACGAAATCTGCAATTGCTTGAGACTTGATAGCCTTCTTTGCTTCAAACTTGATATCTAGGGGAAGGAGTTCAATCGCCCACTTCGCCACTCGACCAGTTGCATCTCTGTTGGGCAAAATCTCTGACAGCGGAGCGTCACTGACGACTGTAATGGAATGGTCAGAGAAGTAGTGTGCAACCTTCTTCGTGGTCATGTAAATCCCATATACAAGCTTCTGGTAATGGGGATATCTTTGCTTCGAAGGAGTCAAAACTTCAGACACGTAATATACTGGGCGCTGAACTCTGAAGGCCTTTCCTTCTTCTTCCCGCTCGACCGTAAGTACTGTACTGACAACTTGTCCTGTGGCCGCAATGTAAAGCAGCAGAGGCTCTTTACTGATTGGGGCAGCAAGCACGGCTGGGTGGAGAGCAGAGCTTTGAGCTCTGCGAACGCTGCATCAGCTTCTGGAGTCCACTCGAACTTGTCAGACTTCTTCATCAGTCGGTAAAGAGGCAACGCCTTTTCACCAAGACGAGAAATGAATCGACTTAGAGCGACCAAGCAACCTGTAAGCTTCTGGACATCGTGTACACGCACAGGGCGCTTCATCCGGAGTATGGTGCCAACTTTCTCGGGATTGGCGTCGATTCCTCGTTCGGAAACGAGGAAACCGAGTAACTTTCCACCTGGAACTCTGAATGTGCACTTTGATGGATTGAGCTTGATATCATATCTCCTGAGGTTAGCAAAGGTTTCGGCAAGGTCAGTCAGTAGGTCGGAACCTTTCCGTGACTTAACCACAATATCATCCATGTATGCTTCTACGTTCCGACTGATCTGAGTGAGCAAACACTTCTGAATCATCCTCATGAACGTGGCTCCAGCATTCTTGAGGCCGAAGGGCATGGTGATGTAACAGAAGCACCCGAATGGGGTGATGAAAGCCGTTTTGATCTCGTCGGGTCCATACAGACGGATCTGATGGTACCCTGAATAAGCATCTAGAAAAGACATACGCTCACACCCCGCGGTCGAGTCGACTACCTGGTCGATGCGGGAGTGGGAAATGATCTTTCGGGCAGGCCCGATTGATATGTTTAAAGTGAATGCACATGCGAAGTGACTTGTCCTTCTTGGGGACCATGACAACATTGGCGAGCCACTCGGAGTGGTAAATCTCTCGGATGAACTCCGCTGCTAAGAGCCGAGCCACCTCCTCGCCAATAGCTTTCCTCTTCTGGACGGCGGACCGTCGAAGATGTTCTTTCACAGGCTTGAACTTCGGGTCGACTCGTAGACGGTGCTCAGCCAGCCCCCTGGGAACTCCAGGCATGTCAGAAGGCTTCCATGCGAAGATGTCCCAGTTCTCATGGAGGAACTGGATGAGCGCTTCTTCCTATTTGGAGTCGAGCGTCGTTGAGATGTGAGTCGGGGCAGCATCGGGGTCGGTCGGGTGAATGTGGGCTGGCTTTGTTTCACCGGACGACTGAAAAGCAGATTCTAAAGCAGGCTTCTTGGCTCGTAGCAATTCACTCGGATCAGCAGTCTTCTGGTACTCTTGCAGCTCAACAACTACCATCTGAGCGTCAGCAATCTTTGAGCCTTTCAGAAAACACTCTTCTACCTTCTTCCGATTGCCTGTAACAGTGATCACACCTTTGGGACCAGGCATCTTCAATTTGAGATACACATAACATGGTCGAGCCATGAAGCGTGCGTAAGCTGGCCTGCCCAAAATGGCATGATAAGCACTTTGGAAGTCCACAACCTCGAATGTCAACTTTTCCTTGCGGTAATTCTTTGAATCACCGAAAACCACATCAAGAGTGATCTGGCCGAGTGATTCGGCTTTCTTCCCAGGAATGACTCCGTGGAAGCTCATGTTACTGGTACTGAGCCTAGACATCGGAATGCCCATTCCTTTCAATGTTTTAGCATACAATATGTTCAGGCCACTGCCACCATCCATCAGGACTTTGGTCAGTCGAGTGCCTTCGACAACTGGGTCGACCACCAAAGCTTGCCTCCCAGGGGTGGCAATGTGCGTAGGGTGATCAGGCTGGTCGAATGTGATGGCAGTCTGAGACCACTTCAGATAACTAGGTGTTGCCGGAGCAACCATATTCACCTCACGGTTAATGACTTTCAGTCGACTTTTGCTTTCGACACAGCAAAAATCATCAGGGTGGAATTGATTTGGGGGTATCCATCGTCACTATCTTCCTTGTCCTCAACTCTGTCCGACTCTTTTTCCTTATCTTTGGACTGTTTGCCCTGAAACTGCTTGATCAGGAGCCGGCACTGTCGAGTGGTATGCTTTGGGTAAATAAAATTACCCTCTTCATCTTTCTTGGTGTGGATGTGACATGGCAGATCCAAAACATCATTTCCATCTTGATCCTTGACTTTCTTGGGCTTCCAGGGGCCTTTGGGTTTTCCCTTGAAATTTCCCTGGGTTACGGCCAGGGCCTCCCCAGGGGCGGCTGGCTCGGCCTTCCGCTTCTGCTTTCGACTGGAGTTTCCTCCGGTTTCTTGGGCGACTGCCTTGTGCTTGCCACTCCGGAGTCGATCTTCGTCTTCACCATTAGCGTATTTGGTGGCAATCTCCATCATCCGGTTCAGAGACATCTCTCCAGTTCGACCGAACTTCAGATTCAATTCTCTGTATTTAACGCCTTCTTTAAAGGCACAAACTGCTTGATGGTCAGGCACATTCTCAACTGTGTGATGCAACGTGATCCACCTCTGGATGTAATCCCTCAGAGTTTCATTCGGTTTCTGTACGCAAGAACGCAATTCTGTAAGTCCTGCGGGTCGCTTGCATGTTCCCTCAAAGGTTGTGACAAACACTCGGGAGAGGTCCTCCCAAGTGTAGATGCTGCTGGGTGCCAACTGATTTAGCCACGCTCTGGCTGAGCCCTCTAACATGAGAGGCAAATGCTTCATGGCCACCTCATCATTGCCACCGCCAATCTGTACAGCCACTCGGTAATCTTCGAGCCAAGTGTCAGGCTTAGACTCACTGGTGAACTTGCTGACTCCAGTCGCCAACCTGAAGTTGGGAGGAATCACTGCGGCTCTGATGGCTCGACTGAAACACTCTGGCCCCGAACATGTACTCTGCTGCTGGCAGGCGCATCTCTGTTGTGGCCTTCCCGATGAGCTCTGTTCCTGTCAACCAAACCTTGAACGAGGATAGATCTCGCGTCAAAGCCTGGGTCCCTGGGGTCGACTGGAATCCTCTGCCCAACACTATGAGGGCGCCTGTCATCTCGATGTCGAGGCGCATATGACCCACTCCTCGGGGGAGGGGTTGGCACTCGACGTCGATCATCACGATCGGATCGGTGATCATACTGCTCATTCCTTCTGTACTGATCATGCCGGTCACCACGTCCCTCACGCCTCGGGGGCGATCTCGGGCTGTGAGCCGACTGGACTGTATCTGTTGCAATGGATCGACTGTGGATCCTATTCCGTGACTGAGAAACAGCGGAATTCTGGTTCCCCGCCGCCCGGAGCAATGCTCTGATCTGCAACAAGCCCCTGCCAGCCTTCGACTGGGAGGGCTGAATCGATTCTGCTATACGAGCCGCGACGGCCAAATTCTAAACTGGGGTTCAGTATACTTGCGTCGGCGGGAAGAGCTGACGTCGACTAGACTCGGGAGCCCGCTGACGCGCTTGCTCGTCGAGTGCTCGCTGGAGATTCTCCAGTCGAGTGCGCTCGGCCAAGTTAGCCAAGCGCGCGTCCTCCAAGGCCTGGGCCTCGGGGGTCTCCCCGACGATAGGAGTGTGGAGTGTGTCCATGTTTCGGCGGCGAAGCTCCTCTCGCTGTAATGACGTGAGAGGTTCGGGGAGATACTCATCATGGGGATGTGACGGGTCGCCCCCACCCGCGCCTCCATCAGCGCGAGGGAAACCGGGAGGACTGTGCGTTCCATTGACCGCCAGAACCTCAGCCACTGGGTCGCTGCTGTCGCACTCGGATGCGGTCTCCGCGGAGCCAGTCGAACAGGCCGCAGAGGGATTCGTCGGGCTCGATTGCCGCGACTTGTGGGGCGGCCGACTGGCGAGCCACGGCATGCCTCACCCACCTCTGAAGTCTCGACCGACCGGAGCGCTTGCGCCGGTGGGAGACAGAGCGGGGAGACGACACGGGGGCCGACCAATACTGGGTCGACGGCTGCCGCAGGAGGACGCCACGAACGCATGCGCGAAAGTGCGTCGCACCGCGGACGGGGAGCGCGTCGATGTCGAGTGGTGCCTCCTGAAGCCAGGCGGAGTCATCGGCGATGAACGTGAGCGCGCCGAGGCGGATCTCGCGGCCCTCCACCAAAACTCCGCATGAAACCATGATCAAAGGGATCGGAAAAATCGCAACTTCTCCAATCAGGCGCTAAGATTCCTGCCCCACGGTGGGCGCCAACTGTCGTGGTTTTAACTCTGACAGTGATGTAGGGGGGTGTGTATGGAGAGGCTAGATCTCAGCTATTGGGAAGTTGTAAACACATGAGGATTACGAGTTCAGGCCCTTCTCGGAGGAAGTAACAGCCCTACGTCTCGGTGCCCGGAGGCGGTCGATTGGATTATGTGTGTATGAATAACAGGGGTGCGAACCCTTCATACTGAGGAGGGGGGTGGCTTATATAGAGTTCGCCGGTCCTCTCCTGCCCTCAGTAATGCAGGGTTTAAGGTACATTTAAGGTTGGGCGTTACTGGTAACGCCCCTGATAAAGTGCCATAATGACCATAAAGACTACTTAATAGCCGATCGTTTGCCTGCGGAGTGACTTTAAGCCTCCTGGCAGTCGAGTGGTTGGCTTCATGGTCGAGTGATAGCTTCTTGGTCGAGTGTCTTGAACCCGTCGAGTGGGATACCTTCAAGTCGATTGAAAGGTGACTTCTTCTAGGGATGTCCTTGGATAGGGCTCTTTTGGACAGGTCTGTGCCCCTACCTTAGGTACATAGCTTCATCATTAACCCCCGAATGGATCGAGGTTAGAGTGGGGAAAGAGTTGGGGATCTTTCTGACTGGTTCTTCGGGCCACATGAGTGCCTTGTTTTGGGTCAATCGTCACGGATGACATCATCAACCTCTTTCAGTCGCCTTGATCCATTACAGGCCTTTCGTCGAGTGAATTTCTTTACTTGTGACATACCGAGTGTCGGCGCGAGCGGGGTCTTCTATTTTGACAAGTTGTTCTGCAGCCTGCGGATGTTGCGGGATTCAGATTTCGGGAAGCGCGCGGGACGGGAGCGGCCGCAGTAATCGAAAGCTCCTCGATTGCCGTGCCACCTTTTCGCCACGTACTGCGCGCGCGTCTGCTGCAGGATTTGACTGGATAGCCTGGGCCTACCAATCAGCCACTCGGGAGCGGCCTCTTATAAGTCACCGGCTCGGGGTTTCCAAACAGTGTGCTTTCTTCTTCCTCTCTCCCTTCGCAAGTTCCTCCGCCACCTCCGCTCTCACCTTAGCGCCGCAGGCCCGTGCAAGATTTGCCAGCGACGATGGCGAAGGACAAGACATCCGCTCTGGAGCGCGCGAAGAAGGCGGCGGCGCAGGGAAAGGGGAAGAGGTCTGCTCGGGGCGGATCCTCCTCAAGGTCAGCTCTGCCCCGAGGCTGGATCCAGGGCGATTGGATGCCGTCGGTGATCCGGCAAGAAGATCTCGACGACATGGTCGAGGGGGGAGTCATTCCCCACGAAGTTGCGCGTCTCCCGGGGGGAGAGATCAAACCTCAACCCCGCGATGGTGAGTGCATGCTCCTAGCCACCCATGTCGACCGCGGGTTTTCTCTGCCGCCCTACCCTTTTTTCCGGAGCTTCCTGAACTTCTTCGGAGCGTAGCTCCACCACTTCACTCCCAACTCCATCGTATACCTTGCTGCTTTCATCTCCATGTGTGAGGGTTTCTTGGGTTGCCGCCCCCATTGGGGACTCTTCAAGCACATCTTTACCTGCCGTTCCCAATCGGTCAAGAAGGCCAAGTCGAGTGACGAAAGGACGTAGGTGATCCAGCTGTGCGGGGGCCTGGCAATCCAGACGAGGGGAAAGAGTTGTTTTCCATCTATCACTTTTCCGGAGTCGGTCCGCGGTTGGCAGGCGACCTGGTTCTACTGTCAAGACCAGGCGACCCCAGGACAGTCGACTGGTCTTCCCCCTTTCTCTCTCGACCGAGTTGAAAAACCTGCTTCTCTGAAAGTGACGCCGGAGGAAAAGGCCCAAGTCAAAGTGCTGGCTGGTCGAGTGGTTGAGCTTGTCCGTGAGGGCGTGACTGGTATGGACTTGCTGGAGGTCTTCCTCCGGAGGCGCATCCAACCGCTCCAGGCTCGTGACCACCCGATGTGGCTGTACTCGGGTCTCGACGACACCACTCGGGTCCACCCGGAGGAGGTCACTGACGAAATGCTGGAGGGGTGGCTGTCGAGCATCACGGGGAACAAAGACAACCCCCGAGGAGCCAGGAGGGTTGTTCCATTCGACAACTCATTTGAAGTGGATCAGGTCTGACTTTATGCTTCCGACTGAGATCTTGTTTTCTTCATTGGTCTTCTTTGAGTAGGTCGATTGACCTTCGTCTTGTCTGTTGTTTTCCAGGCGACTACCGAGATGTACTCGACGCCCAACGGGGCACAGGAGCCAACTGAGGAAGGGGAGGCGAGCGGAGGTGAGAGTGGAGATGACCAAGGCGAGTGGGAGTCCGACGATGAAGGAGAGGGAGACGACAACGTCGACTCCAGCGAAGAGGAGGAGGAGGAGGTTGAACCCCCCCGCCCGGAGGGGCGATCCAAGATCACACACGATCCAGCGCGGGAACGTGGCAAGGCGACTGCTCCCGTTGGGCAGTCGTCGAAACGCCCTCGGGCCTCTTCTCCTACGCCGACTGGGAAGGCTCCCAAGCACCCACGCGCGACGCCGTCCAAGCCGCCCAAGGCTCTGCCCAAGATGAAGATGGCTGTCCCTACCATTTCCGGGTTAATAACAAAACTTGCTTTCCTTTGTCGACCGTGGACAGACCCTTGGTCGATTCATTGAGCCAACTGACTGACTTTCGAGATTTGCAGCGCTGCTACTTCTGAGATCTCTGCCAAGGACGACGACCAAGAGATGGAGGATGCTGTTACCTCCAATCCTGGTACGATTACTGATGTTCCGCTTTGAGTCGACTGAACATTTATTGCAACTCTGGTCGATTGAACGTTTTCCTTGTAGCTCCTCCTCATGTTATCGACCTCCCGGATGACGACGACAACGAACCGCTGAGAGTGAGGAGGAACAAGAGGGCGTCGGCTGACAAGACCCCCCCAATCCGCTCCGGCGTCTGAGGCCGTAGCTCGGGATGGTGGTGACACCACTCGGGCTTCTGTGACTTTCGCCATTCCTCTGACGAGTGTGCGGCCCTCGACGTTGATTGCGGATCCGTCTTCGCTTTTTGCCGCATACCCCGTCCCTGAGGACCAAGCGGCTGCTGCAAAAGAGGCTATACGCCAGGCGGGGATCATGATGGAGCAAGTGAAGGTGGCTCGAGAGGCCAGCCAAGCAGCTTACGACGCAAGTTCGGCTCTTCAGAGTAACGTCCAGGTCAGTCGACTCAACACTTGGTCTGTTCACGATATGCTGTTTGAAGAACCTCTTTTCCGAAGATCTTTGTATCTGTACACCCACTGGGTGTGTTTTACAGTGGGGGCACGCTGAGTGCACCCACTGGGTGTAGTCCCCGAGACTACGGTGGACTGCTGGCAGTCGACTGTAGTCTTTATATTGTGTTGCTGTAGCTGTATTTCTTCACTCGGTCTGGTCAGGCCATGTTGAATGGGACTGTATCCGGTCGACTGCGGGCAGTCGACTTTTCTTTACAGTGGGGGCACGCTGAGTGCACCCACTGGGTGTATTCCCCAAGACTACTGTCGAATGTTCTTGATTCGGCTGTAGTCTTAGAAACGTCATCATTGTCTCTTAGTTGCTCGGAAGCAACTTGTCTTGGACGTCTGTCGATTGATTTTTCTTTTTACAAAAATCTTGCGAACTTGTAGCTCGCTATACTGAGCTGGAGAATCAGCAGATCCAGCTCAACCTTAACTTGAAGCTTACTCAGGAGAATTTGAAGAAGGCGCAGGAAGAAGCAAAAGGTATGGCTGGTGAGGTTCTCCATTCTTGACGAGTGGCTTTTCTTTCTTGTCCATTCTTGATGTTGATTTCACTCGACGCACCGCAGATAAACTGGAGGAAGCTCTGAAGAAGAAGGATCAAGATCTTGCAGAGGCACAGAAGGAGGTCTTGAACAAAGCGAGGCTTGCTGAAGAGAAACTGGCTTCGGTCGGAGCTCTTGAGCAGGAGAACTCCAGGCTGAAAGCTGCTCTTGAGGTAGCCAATCGAGAGGTCAGCCGACTGAAGAACGACAACGTGGCTCTTCACGACAAGGCGAGTGAGCAGGTGGGGAAGAGGAACGATCTGGAGGCTTATCTCGGTGGACTCGCCAAGAAGCTGTTTGTCATGCTCGAAGGTAATTACTCCGACCTGACTGTCTTGCAGTTACCAAGCCTGTGTAGTGCCACTGTCTTACTCTTGAATTGTGTTTGCAGAATTCTGTCAGAACTTTGAAGAGGAGACCAGTCGAGTGGAGCCAGGCTTGGACCCTGCTAACTCTCTTGTGAAGGACGAGGCTGCAGTGAACGTGCTCCATCTGGAGTCTCGTATTGCCAGCGTGGTTGACTATCTGGCTCGGCTGAAAGTTGCGATGTCGCGGATCAACACATCGCTCTGGCCTGGGACGACGCTTCAGAACGACCTCGAGTCTCTGATGGCTCGACTGAATGAAGTCCCGGGTCGAGTGGCGGAATGGAAGAAATCTTCCGCTAGATGTGGTGCTGATGTCGCTCTGTCTCTGGTCCTCGTCCATTGCAAGGAGGCGCGAGAGGAAAAGCTGGCCGCCATCCAAGTTGCCAATACCAGGAAGCACAACTTTCAAGACTTCATGGAGACTTTCATCGCCGCTGCCACTCATATTGCAGACGGGATCGACTTGGACGAGTTCGTCGCCCCTTCCAGTCCTCCTCCAGAGGAATGAAAAACCTTTATGCTTCACTTTTTAAATTTGCCTCGAAATGCCGAGTGTATTTGTAACCGTTAAACTCTGCCGAGCCGAGGGCTCGAGTACTTTGATCTGAGGTCTGGGACCTTTAGGCTTTATCTGAACTTGATTTCTCGTTGAATATCTTCATGGTTTGATCCGTCGAGTGGAACTCGATCTTCACTCGGAATAACTTTGTATTTGTGGCGTAACTCCTTGCGGATTGGGTTGTGTCCTGTACTTAGGCAAGCGCTGGGCTGTAACTAAGCCCCTGAGTGGGAGGTTTGCTCTCACTCGGTAGGATTTTTGAACACTTAGGCGAGCACTGGGCTGCAGCTAAGCCCCCGAGTGGGAGGTTTGCTCGCCACTCGGTAGGATTTTTAAACACTTAGGCGAGCAGTGGGCTGCAACTAAGCTCCCGAGTGGGAGGATTGCTCTCCACTCGGTAGGATTTTTTCAAACTTAGGCGAGTGCTTGACTGCAGCTAAGTCTTTAGGTGGGAGAACTTAGGCGAGTACTGGACTGCAGCTAAGCCCCCGAGTGGGAGGATTGCTCTCCACTCGGTAGGATTTTTTTAAACTTAGGCAAGTGCCTGACTGCAGCTAAGTCTCTAGGTGGGAGAACTTAGGTGAGTACTGGACTGCAGCTAAGCCCCCGAGTGGGAGGATTGCTCTCCACTCGGTAGGATTTTTTCAAACTTAGGCGAGTGCCTGACTGCAGCTAAGTCTCTAGGTGGGAGAACTTAGGCGAGTACTGGACTGCAGCTAAGCCCCCGAGTGGGAGGATTGCTCTCCACTCGGTAGGATTTTTTCAAACTTAGGCGAGCACTGGGCTGCAGCTAAGCCCCGAGTGGGAGGTTTGCTCTCCACTCGGTAGGATTTTTTCAAACTTAGGCGAGTGCCTGACTGCAGCTAAGTCTCTAGGTGGGAGAACTTAGGCGAGTACTGGACTGCAGCTAAGCCCCCGAGTGGGAGGATTGCTCTCCACTCGGTAGG
>NC_053023.1:570506603-570564104 GCF_003073215.2 Triticum urartu | reverse complement strand
CTGAACAAGACATCTTATGAACTCCTAACTGGCAAGAAGCCAAATGTCAGTTACTTCAGAGTATTTGGCGCAAAGTGCTGGATCAAGGACCCACACCACACCTCAAAGTTTGCACCAAAAGCACATGAGGGTTTTATGCTTGGATATGGAAAGGATTCGCACTCCTACAGAGTCTTCAATCTCTTTCATTACAAAGTGGTTGAAACAGTGGATGTGCGGTTTGATGAGACAAATGGTTCACAAAGAGAGCAACTGCCAAATGTGCTAGATGAAATTCCAGCTAGTGAATCAATCAAGCTAATGGGAACTGGAGAGATTATACCTTCTGAAGCTCATCCTGAAGAAGAACTTATCATCTCAGCACCTGATCAACATGAAGACAATGCTCAGCCTGAAGACATTCCTCCCAACAACAACACAGATCAGCAAGAGCAAAGTCTTCGCCCTGTACATCCTCGTGTTGCCAATGAAGTGCAGATTGACAAAATAATTGACAGCATCAATGCACCTGGTCCACTCACTCGTTCAAGGGCAACTCAGCTAGCAAATTTCTGTGGGCACTTCGCATTCGTCTCAATATCAGAACCCAAGAAAGTTGAAGAAGCCTTCATGGAACCTGAATGGATTCAAGCTATGCAAGAAGAGCTTCAACAGTTTGAGCTGAATAATGTATGGGAACTGGTTAAGCGTCCTGATCCACGGAAGCACAACATAATAGGCACCAAATGGATATACCGCAACAAGCAAGATGAGCATGGTCAAGTTGTCAGAAACAAAGCTCGTCTCGTTGCTCAAGGATATACTCAAGTGGAAGGCATTGACTTCGATGAAACGTTTGCTCCTGTGGCTAGGCTTGAAGCCATACGCATACTGCTGGCCTATGCAAATCATCATAACATACTTCTATATCAAATGGATGTGAAGAGTGCCTTTCTCAATGGCAAGATTGAAGAAGAAGTGTATGTTGCACAACCGCCTGGCTTTGAAAATCCAAAACATCCTGACATGGTATACAAGCTCAACAAGGCGCTGTATGGCCTCAAACAAGCCCCTAGGGCCTGGTATGACACACTCAAATACTTCCTGAAGAGCAAAGGCTTCATACCTGGTTCCCTAGATCCCACTCTTTTCACGAAGACATATGATGGTGAACTGTTTGTGTGCCAAATATATGTGGATGACATTATCTTCGGCTGCACCAATCAGAAGTACAGTGAAGAGTTTGGATATATGATGCAAGAGCAATATCAGATGTCCATGATGGGGGAGCTAAAGTTCTTCCTTGTTCTTCAAATACGACAACAACGCAATGGCATCTTCATATCTCAAGAGAAATATCTCAAAGATTGCCTGAAGAAGTTCGGTATGCAAGACTGCAAAGGTTTCACAACACCAATGTCAGCCAAACATCATCTAGGTCCCGACGACAATGGTAAAGAGTTCGATCAAAAGGTATACCGCTCCATGATTGGTTCTTTGCTCTATTTATGTGCATCTAGGCCAGATATTATGCTTAGTGTTTGCATGTGTGCTCGATTTCAAGCGGCACCAAAGGAATCGCATCACTTAGCTGTGAAGCGAATTCTTCAATATTTGGCTCACACCCCAACTCTAGGATTATGGTATCCAAAGGGCTCAGAGTTTGATTTGGTTGGATTCTCGGATGCTGATTATGCTGGTGACAAAGTTGATCGCAAGTCTACATCAGGCACATGTCACTTTCTGGGACGATCACTTGTATGTTGGTCTTCAAAGAAGCAGAACTGTGTATCTCTCTCCACTGCTGAATCTGAATACATTGCTGCTGGATCTTGCTGCGCTCAGCTTCTGTGGATGAAGCAAACACTCAAGGACTATGGCATTCATCTGAAGCAAGTGCCACTTTACTGCGACAACGAAAGCGCCATCAAGATTGCCAACAACCCAGTTCAGCACTCGAAGACAAAGCACATTGAAATTCGTCATCACTTTCTCAGAGATCATGTTGTGAAGGAAGACATTGATATCATACACGTCAACACTGAAGAGCAATTGGCAGATATCTTCACCAAGCCCTTGGATGAGAAGAGGTTTTGCAAGTTACGGTGTGAGCTAAATATCCTGGAATCCTCAAATGTCCTGTGATCAGGCACACATCCTAACCCTTATGCATATTGATGACTTAGATGTGCAACACACAAAGTAAAGTATATCTTCAATCAATGAAGACATACATTCTAAGTGTGAATGCATTAATGTGGAATTTGACTTTGGAGCGCCACGATAATTGTGCGCCGTGTCTGGGTCTAATACTTCCTATACGGTGGGTAACGCCACCACCAAACGTTCTATTTTGAAGTGTTTCACTCATGGCGTTACCTTGCAATGTCTTCACATTTGGTTTGGCTTCAAACTCAACATGTCTTCATGATTATCTTCACTACGTTGATTATATAGATATATATATATATATACTAGTGTTCTGTCCTCTACAACATTCACTTATAGCTATGTCTTCGTGTTTGAATCTTTTGAACTAAGTGAATGTGATCGGACCCTAACCTCTCTATGCTCTCTATCTCAAAATTCTATCTCTCCAAGTCATATGCATTCTATTGAAACTGTCAAATGTCTTCACTGCGTCCTTGTCAGCAGAAGATATAGAGACAACCATAAAGTCTGTTTTCAATGCTCATTCCTCCACATAAAATCCGGAGAAGCAGGAACGACCACCCGACAATCCAGGCATGCGTGGTACGTGGAACAAATCCCAAACTTCCGCAAACTGGCCACGCGTTCCTCAGATGCGAATCGCCAGGGGCACCTGTGTAACAGCACAGTGCCGCCCCTATGCCTATAAATACACTCACTGCGGTAACTATCTCTTCTTCCACCCTCGCATGAACCCTAGCGCCACCGCTAGCTCTCGACGACGCCGGCGATGAAGCGCTTCGCTGCCACAACCTCTCCGACGCCGTCTTCACGCCGACCGCGGACATCGTCCTCTCCGTCTTCGCCATAGGTCTCCTCCGTCGCCAAGTTAGGGCACGGACGAGTGAACTGCTCGGCCTCATCTCTCGCTCCGTCTAGCAGTTCTCAGTGTGGTAAATAAAACTGCCTTTTTACAGCACCATAGATCCTCTTGTTTTGTCACTTTCTACCACAAGAAGTTTCTGTTCACGCAAGCTAGATCTCTCTCAAACTGCATCTCATAACATGCCTAGTATATTCACTTGTGCTTCACAAAGTAGTTAGATTCCTCACTTGTACTGATCTGTGGATTCGTACAAATCTGGAACCAACTTCTTATCTATGAGTGAATGTCTTCGCACGATGAGGTCAATGTCTTCTAAACTGATTTATCTTCAAAATCTTCTGAGAATGCATATGACCTCTTCCCCTTCCCTCGCACCTTAATGCTGTCACAGGTACATGTCTGTGGGAGAATCCCTTGGTTCTCATAGTCTGCATTCATTTGCAGAATTCCTACAACATCACATAAATTCTCTTGAAGCCAGTTCCTGTTGGTCCAGCAAAAGAAAGCCTTTGAAGCCTTTGAAAGTTTTGAAGCCTTTCAAGTTAAAGTTTATGGCTTCAGAAACAGCAGCAAGGAAGGGGGGCAGACAAAGACGTGGAGGAACATCCAAAGATCTGCCTGATGAACTGGCAGAAATGTACAAAACAGATCCTGAAGAGAATTATGGTCAGCGCAAGACCCGAATCCAATGGATTCGACGCTATTGGGCAGAACAATGGTTCCAATACCGCTTCGTCATCCAGGAGTATGCTGAGAAAAGTGCCATCAAAAGACCGTGGGGAGACATCTTATACAAGAACCTTGTACCCAGGTCCAGAGATGAAGCTATTGCCCAAAGCTTCTATCCATGCATGGTTCGTGGGCCACAGCCTGATGATGCACATCCGTCGTCACTACTCTGGTGTCGTGACGACAATATGTTCAAGCGCAACTTCCAATTTGCCCAACAATCAGCGAAGCAGAACAAGAAGAAATTTGGGTTAGACTTCAACCCTGGTCCCTCCGCACCTAGGGCAGATGGCACACGCGACGCAGAACCCAATATCATCGGTCCATATGCCAACCTTGAGGGCCTCATCACCCGCATCTTAGTCCAAGGGACTGCCGTGAATGACCCTCCAGCTGACTCTGAGTCTGATGAAGCTCCTGCTGTACCGAAGCCAAAGCAGTCGAAGAAGCCAAAAGCTTCAAAGCCGGCCCCTTCACCAAAAATCTCAAGGGCGAAGCCATTGGCAACTGCACCTCCTAAAGACAGTGTGCAGTCTGAAGACGTATCCCGCGTCTCCAAGCCCCAGAAGGCCAAGATGCCTCAGCCACACACCGGCAAAGAGCTCACAGCTGCTGCCATTCTGCGCAGCGAAGCCATTGATCTGTCAAGTGATGAAGATCTTGGAGATGATGCTCTCGAGCAGCTCATCAAGAGCAAAGAAGAAGCTGAAATCTTCAACAATTTGCCTCTCTTTGATGTCGCCATCATCCACAACTTTATCGACGAATGGTTTGCCACACCAAACATCAGCTTCAAAGATCTGCAGCTGCCCATTGGCCTCAGCGTCGCCTTCCAAGGCGCTATTGCTTCAGAACTTGTCATTGCCCAGCGCATTGTTGAACTGAAGCAGAAAATTGATCATGAAAAGGCTCAGTTCAAGAAGAATATGGCCAAGCTCAGCGTGCAAGAAGTGAAGAGCTTCAAGATCATGTTGCATGAGCTTAAGGAAAACTTTCTGAAGAAGCGTGCAGAAGCTCAGGGTTCACGTGAGCGAATGAAGACTCCGACAGACAGATGTGTGCAGGCCTACAATGAGGCTGAGAAGCGCAAGGCACTTGGGCGTCCTGGCATCGACCCCAAGATGGCCGCAAAGCAAAAGAAGAAGCCTGCTATGGCTGAACCAGAGGCACCAAGGCAAGAAGCAGTTCCAATTGTCTTCCCAACTGCAACGACTGGCTCGAAGCCAAAGAGCCGGTCAACCGCTTCAGAGCTCAAGAAGACGCGAACTGCTGAGGCTGAAGCCAGGAAGAGGAAAAGCTCTGAAGCCTCTCCTACTGCCCCCAGCAAGAAAAAGAGAAAGACCAAGAAATCTCGGGCTGCTCCCACAGAGCCCTTGATAGTTGAACCAATTTCTATGGTTCATCCTGACGCAGAACATCAACTGACGGTTCATGAGCCTGCTTCCACAGAGGCTCCTGAAGCTGAAGACATTCTAGCAGCTGATCCCATCACTGCTGAAGACATTGGTCATCATGACAATGTAGTAGATGATCCAGCCCTTCCTCAGTTAGAACACAGCGAACACATCAGCATTGGTCGTCCACTGACGCCAATTGCACATGATGCTTCATGGGCGGATCGCCCTCAAGAGGAAGAAGACTATGAGGCCCAGCCCACTCCAATCCCACAGGCGTCGTCTGCATTCCGCAGGCTTCGCAAAGGTCCAAGGCCTCAAGTCTATGCTGAAGACATTTCGGCTGCATCAGCCACAGAAGAAGCACCACAAGAGCCCACTCCTATGCTCCACCAAGAAGCAGTTCTCCAGGAGAACGTGCTTGTGACCGACACTCCAGCTAGTCAAGCGGAGGCTGAAAATATTGAGGCTGCCACAACCAACACTGAAGCCAATGTGGAGCCCTCCCCACCAAAAGCTTCAGAAGACAGCGAAGCTACTGATCCAGACACTTCTGTTCCTGAGTCTGCTGCAGGTCCTCAATTTGATTACCATGTTGAGCACAGGCCTCATGTCCAGAAGCTAGTCCCAAGGCTGCCGAGGTTCCCAGGTCCTGCATCAGCACCTGGCTCCTTTAACATCAATAGCTTCAAGGCAGATAATACGTTCTTCAACAGCTCCAAGAACCCCTATTCAAGGGAAAGGATTTCATCAGATAGGTTCTGGAGCTATCCTCAGCGCAGCTACTATTCATGCATCCTATACAACCAAGGTCGCATCTTCCCGCACAAGCGCCTTGATGTTGAAGCCATTGCTGGTCTGCCCTGTTTAGAGGAAGCGTTGGATTGCTTCAAGCAAGTGGGTCTGCTGCAGTTTGTAACTGATGAAGAGCACTGGAATGAAGAGCTTCTACTGCAATTCTATGCCACCCTCCACATCAAAGGATACAGCAGAGATCCGAAGACTTGGGCCCTGGAGTGGATGACCGGAAATGTCCATCACGAAGCCAATGCATTTGATATCATTGAGCTCACCGGCCTACCCACTCCTGGCGAATTCTTCGAGGAAGGCTGTCCACTACACACTGAAGCTCTTGAGAGCATATTCCAGAGGCCTGAACCGAATATGAGTCAGATGCTCTCCATGATGAAGCCATTGCCCCACGACGCTCCTTATCCAACAGAGTTCTTCGTTGAAGACTTTGAGTACCTGCCCAGAACCATCTATCACATTATCCGGCGGACTCTCTGGCCTATCAAAGGGCACTCTCCAAATGCCAAGATCGAGGGTGCAATGAAGACTCTGATATTTTGTATCCTTCATGGCAAATGCTTCAACGCACAGGACTTCTTCATACGCCAACTTGCTGCATCAGGCTCAGATTTACTTGGTTTGAAGTTCTATGCTCCTTGGGTAATGAGACTGATCAAGCTTCACTCTGCAATCTCATATCAGCCCTCAGCCCGCAACCATCGGATCTTCTTGCCAGATGTGGATACCTCTGCTGAAGCTATATATCCTGAGCCTGCCAAGCAACCTTTGAGTCTTCAGAATGCAGAACACCAAAGCTTCACTCAAAACGTTGAAGGTGTTGAAGCCATCTCCAGGGTGTATCCTTTGGCTGGCACTACACGTGCGCCACACCCTGCTTCAACTGAAGCCACTGACAGTGCCACTGCTTCAAGACCCAAGAAGCGCACTCGTGTTCTCAATGACCGAGAGCTTCTTGTGGCCCTTCATCAAAAGCAGGATAGGCATCATGACTGGTTGAAGAGACAGATGAAAAGCCTCTTGGTGGATGTAAATCGTATCCAAAATCTTGCCACCAAGAATGCTTTCATTACCCATGAAACCTGTCGTCGTACATGGAAAGGGCTATCAATGATATGTACTGAAGCTGAACTTGAAGAGGATGGCTTCACTGAGCGATTCAAGTTTGACACCACACCTCCTAGAAGGGTTGTGATGCGAAGCACTCCATCTCTTGAAGACTCTGAGTTTTCTTCCTCTGCTGCCACAGTCACTGCCAGAATCATTGATGAAGAAGACGATGCTACCTCACCGCCACCTGCTTCAGCACCTCCAAGCTCTTCTGCACCGCCAAACAACGCCAACAACCCTGCTACTTCATCTACTCCTCATGGGAACGAGTAGAGGATCTATGTCTTCAAACCTTTTTGGTCATTACTGACAAAAGGGGGAGAAGCATATGAGATTGATAGTCTTCAAGCGGGTTCATATAGGCGGGTGCCTTATATTTTGCTTCGTGCATACAACTCTCGTTTTTTTGCTACATTTGGTTCTTATGAGTTGTAACACTTAAACCAGATGGTCGTCTGCTACTTGTTTGCCACCCTGTTTTGCGAAGATAAATTCCGCATGTGCGACGATAAATTCCGCACTTATCTCATTCTGCAGACGTCCATTTTCCATTATGCATGTCATTATCTTCATATACTTTCACATGCATGGTGGATTGTCATCATAAGCTGAAGTGGATCTCCACAAGTACAACCTGCCATGTGCATTTGCATTCCAAAAGCAAATTAACTTATATGCACATCTTCAGGGGGAGCCCTTGCAACTTATGAAGACAATTCCTTATCCTTTACAATTTCACAGACTATATTCCCCGTTGAAAACTTCAACTAGTTTGTCATCAATCACCAAAAAGGGGGAGATTGTAAGTGCATCTAGTGCCACGCCTAGTTGGTTTTGGAGTATTGATGACAAAGCTAGTTGAGGGACTAATGTGTTTGTGAGAATTGCAGGATAACACAGGTAGAAGTCCCTCATTGATTCGGTTTTACTACCAGAGATGACCCCTAAAAATGTATGAAGACATTGAAGTCAAAGGTGGTATATGAAGATATTCACATTGAAGACTATGACAAAAGAAGACACGTTATGAAGCCTATGGAGCTCGAAAACTTAGATCTTTCGTAGTTCTTTTTCCTTTGTGTTGAGTCATAGGAACCACCGTACTGTTAAGTGGGGTCCAGGAGAACCAGTCAGAATGACTGAAGTGATGCCTAAACCAAAAACCTATGTCTTCGAGTGAAGACAATGAGAGCGAATCTTGTCCAGAGCCAGACAAGTCAGCTTTGCTTGTAGCCCAAGTAAAGTTGCCATGAGAGTTTGAAATCTGACCGTTGAGACACGTGTCAGTTCCTTAGTGACCCAGGGTCATTTCGGACAAATCAGGTCGGGTTGCCAAGTGGCTATAAATAGCCCACCCCCTACAACCATAAACGGTTGGCTGCTCAGATTTCAGTGCACGGCTTTTGTCGTTTGAGAGCAACCCACCTCGAAGCCTTTGAGAGAAAATTCCTAGCGAGGAGAAAATCCCTAACCACCCAGAGCCAGAGAACATTGGGCATCACTTAAGTCTTCTTGTCTGTGTGATCTGAAGACTTATTACACTTGAGGATTGTGCATCCCCAGACGGTTAGGCGTCGCGTTCAGAGCATCCAAGAGACATTGTGGATTGCCAGTGAACGAAGTCTGTGAAGGTTTGGGAGTCTACCTTGAAGACTTACCAGAGTGATTGGGCGAGGACTATGTGACCTTAGCTCAAGGAGAATACGGTGAGGACTTGGTGTCCTGAGCTGCGTGTTCAGGACTGGGTGTCCGGGACTGTGTGTCCTAAGGTTTAATTATCTAGCCGCTCCAACCAGACGTACAGTTGTCACAGCAACTGGAACTGGTCCAACACATCATTGTCTTCAACGAGTCACTGGTTTCATCTTCACTTCCTTTTACTTACTGATCACTCATTGTGAAGTCATTGCGTGCCTGTTCTATCTTTTGTCTTCACAACGTGAGTGTATGATCTGTTTGGCTTCATAGTATCTTCCTACCTGATCCTAATTACACTACAGCTATTTGTCACTATGCTTTCACTCTGTTGATACTTGACCATGGCTTGCCTAGTGTAGTCTAACTTCCGCTGCATAGTAATAGGCATATCTCTACTGTTTGTCTTCATAACTTCCACGTTGTGAAGACTTTCATAAAAATCGCCTATTCACCCCCCCTCTAGTCGATATAACGCACTTTCAGCTGGGGGTGGTGGCGAGGAAGGCGCAACAGCCTTCCTACCTCTCCCGCCGCCACGTCCACCTCTAGCAGCCCTCTTGGGCTTCCCCCGACCTCTCCCGCCCAAAGAAGAAGTACCCGCCGGTGTCGTCATGCTGTCTACCAGCGCTTTCCAAAGGTGAGCACGCCCCGAGGAAGGAGGCTCGAAGCGCTCTCGACACGCGCTCACCATCTTTCAACAGCTGCAATGACAAAGAGTAAAAGAAATTAGTACAACATAAACATAATAAAGTATTTAAGTGTGTATCGTCATCATGAACATAATAAAATATTTAAGTGTGTCGGGGTCGGGGGTGTCGTGTCGGGGTTGGGGTGCTGTGTCGGGGTCGCGGTGTCGGGGTGTCGAGGCGGGGTCGCGGTGTCGTGTCGGGTTCGGGGTGTCGGGGTCAGGGGGTCGGGGCGGCGACCCTCGACCCCTCGACTCATTTTCCCCTTTTCCCCTCGACCCCTCGACACCTCGATCCTTGACCCCTAGACGCTCGACTCCTTTCTAGGTCCTCGACCCCTCGACCCCTTTTCCCATCGACCCCTCGACACCTCGATCCTCGACCCCTAGACCCTCGACTCCTTTTCCCCTCGATCCTCGACCCCTAGACCCTCGACTCCTTTTCCCCTTGATCATCGAGCCCTCGACCACTCGGCGACCCTCTTTTCCCTCAGCGACCCTCTTTTTCTACTTTTCCTACTTCTTTTTTTCATCTTCTACTTCTACTTATTTTTTTCATCTCCACTTCTACTTATTTTTCTTCTTCTTCCTTCTTTTCCTTCTTCCTCTTGTCTTCTTTTTCTTCTTCATTTTCCTTATTTTTCTTCTTCCTCTCGTCTTCTTTTTCTTCTTCAACTAATCAACCTAAATCAACTAAAATCTACTAACCTAAAATCTGCTAACCTAAAATCAACTAAAATCTACTAACCTAAAACCAACTAAAATCTATTAACCTAAAATCAACTAAAATCTATTAACCTAAAAGCATGGCTTGCTACTTTGCTTGGCAGGCTGGCTGGTGTTCCTCTGTTTTCTCTTTGCCACTGCTTTAATTTTCACTTGCCTCTTTTTTGTTTTCATTGTGGGAAATTGCTTCTTGGTTGAATAAACCGAAGAGTATTGTCCATTCATCTAAAATTTGTAAAGAAGGAGACCAACTTCCTGTGTAACCATTATATAGACTAAAAATAGCATTGTCCATATCATCGTGACGAAACAGAGCCAAACAGAGACCTAATCAGCATGGCAAAAAACAAATTGACAGGCTGACCAATTAAACCAAAGGAAGCATGATCCAACTAACAACAAGTCCGCCTGAACACCCACATTCCATAAGCAAATTGACAGCCTGACCAGTGAAAACTTAAGAAGAGTGACCCAACTAACAGCAAATACATGTCTCATCAATGTGCATGCCAGCATCACCATCTACTCATAAAGTGCGTCAAGTTGTTGAATACGCTAAGTCAAAACAAGCTCAACATTTTAGGGGCAAAGAAAGTGGGCATCAAAACCAAACAATGTACTAATAGTAGTAGGAGTACTAACATGAATAGTGGATAGACAGTAGACTTTAGTTCTTCTTTTCTTCTTTTTCTGTTTTCTTTTTTCTTCATCTTCTTTTTTCTATGTTTTCTCCTCCTAGTCCTTTTAGGTCTTCTTTCTTTCTTTTCTTTTCTTGTTCTTGGGCTTATATCTAACTAAGTAAGTAACCTAAAGAAACTAACTAAGTAATTAACCTAAAAACAACTAACTAATTAACCTATGTACAGTTGGGTAAAACAAGTAACTAATTAACCTAAAAAATAACTAAATATAACTAACTAACTAATTAGCGTAAATCAAAAAACAGCAACAAAAAAGACAGAAAAAAGGAAAAAGAAGCCTCACCAGGGGGTGGAGCGGTGGCGGGCGGCCTGAGCAGTGGGGCGCCGAGGCGGCGGGCGGTCGGGGGCGCGGAGCGGAGCACCGGGCGGCGGCGGGCGGCCTGAGCGCCGGGGCGCCGAGGCAACGGGGGGTCGGGGGCGTTGGGGGCGCGGGGCGGTGGTGGTCGAGGGCGTCGGTGGTGGTGGTCGGGGGCAGCGGAGATGGTGGGGGTCGGCGCCGGGGCACGGGGGCAGCGCGGGTGAGGTAAGGGAGAGAGAGAGGGGTGGGGCACGGGGCGACCGTTTTTTAGTTAGGTTTAATTTCTTTGACGTATGCTAGCAGACGGCAAAGAGCGTAGCTAGTGGGGTGGGGCCGGGGGAAACGGTCGTTAGGTTGGCTATTCTCTTTGTCGTCTACTCGCGAACAGCAAAGAAACTTTTCCATCCGCTAGCAGACGGCAAAGAAAGAGGCCGTTAGGTGGTTCTCGTTAGTGGGTCACCCTTCCTCTTTGCCGTCTGCTAGCGGACGGCAAAGCATCTATGCTGTCAGCTAGCAGACGGCAAATAACTGGCTGACGACAAACATGGTCTTTGTCGTCAGTTCTTTCTTTGCCGTCAGCTTTTATGAATATGAGGGCAAAGACCTTCTTTGCCGTCAGCTAGCAGCCGGTAAAGAGCTGGTTGACGGCAAAGATCCTGATTTCAGTAGTGTCTAGCAAATTTCAACGGTGGATATTCCACCAAAGGGCTATGTAGCGATCTTGTAGAACATCTTAAGAGGAAACTAAAATTACTAACTTCTATGTAAGAACGTGATCAAGAGACGAGATGCTTTGATTATTTAGAGGCATACTAAGTTTGCTCTGGTTTGGACAAAAAATTCACTAAGTACCCCACATGCAGGCTCTAGCTAACAATTCGGTCTGGTTTCCTATGTTAAATACTTCAAGGAGATCATGTTTGAATACATGTCAGGCTAAGCTGACGACCCTAAGTTGAGTGTTGCATAGCAGAGTAAGATCAGACATCACCATGATCTAACTATACTCACACTTGAGCTATCATAATGCTCTATTCAGTGGTTTTGATCAAAGAAAGCAATGAAACTCGTTCTGGATCAGATAGAAGATTCTCAAAATATCCCTCTAGCGAGCCCTGGCTGAAAAAATCAAGCTAGCCCTAGATATTTCATGAAAAACTTTGTCTAGATTGATGACATGCCCAACAGACCGCAACACGCCAACTTCTACCAGACAGACTAAGATCACATATCACCAGAATTAGTCTGCCAACTAGGCAACAGATGATACATAACTCTGCCTATCAGGTTGAGGGTCTTTCAGATCCCAAGGATTTCTAAGAATCTTATTTCAGTTACTTTTGATCTCATCATAGGTATGTCGATCGGAGGAAATCAAGCAGTCTGGTCATCATCTCGGAACCATTTGGACAAAAAAAAGGATCAACAACCAAGACCTTGAAGAGCTAGGAGGCTTCTGATGGTGCCATGACCCTCGGGTATAGCTACGGAGGACAAAAGAGGCCCAATGACAGTAGGGTGGCCCAAGCCTGCAACTCAACGTCCGCCGACAATCCGAAGCGCATCACCACCTTGGGGGACAAGACGTAGACTCCTCTCCGTATTAGGCTAGGAAACCATCTGTATACAGCATATATTAACCGATCATGTCCCCCAGACTAGGAAACCAAATGTAGCTTATGATAACTCCTTGGCCGACTCGGGACTTGTAACCTACCTTGTTCACCTATATAAGGCCAGGCAGGGACCCCTCCTCCCTCCATCACACCTGATTCTAGCTGACATTTGAGACTTCAGCCCCTAGATAGTCTTGCGACCGACCCCCTGTAAACGCATACCCTAGTTCTCATACGAGGCTCGATCATCAAGGTAGACAAGTAGGAAGGAGGGTATTACCTCTGTGAGGACCTAAACCTGGGTAAATTGTCTTTGTGTGCACCACCCGGATCTTTGTCACGTAAACTATCCTAGATGGGTATTGACGAGAAAATATCACGTCAGCAAGTGGCGGGGTTTGATCATCGATGGTTGCACCTAGCATGGGGCAGTGCTTACACGCCATGTCCTTGTTGAAGGCATTGTTTGCTCTCCGGGGGTGAAACCACATGACGTGAGTAGTTGGATCTTGCGACGACGGGACTATGAGCGTCTTTTCCGTTCTAGAGGTGTTACTTTCAAAGAACCTTTCTCGTATTTCATGCGGGGTCAACGATGGTGGATAGTTGGGCGCGTCGCTTTTCTTTTGTTTTTCCTTCTCATTAGTTTTGTTTGTTGTGTACACCATGCCTTGACTAAGTTTCAATATTGTGTTATGCAGAGATAGGATATAATTGGTATCATCTTGATATTAATACATTGTCTTTTATCAAGAATAAAACAATTCTCATGAAAAATAGATGGTGATTCAAATAGGAATGTGCGGCATTACAAATGTCTCCTACTTTAGTTAGATGTGCAACATTACCGATGTCCACACCATGGATGGGCACTGACGATGAAGAGGATCTCGGACTCATCTAAGGGTCAATTCTTTCGGGATTTATGGCTGACTATGAAAATAAGTTGTCCTCTCCCCAGATTATTCTACAAGACCAACCTAAATTTTATTTTAGAAGGCTAAAATAAATTTTAGGTTGGTGCTTCTAAATTAAAAAAAAAATTAGGTTGATCTTGCCCTAAAGCTTCAGCGCAGCCATTTCGTGGTGCAAGGATTTCCTGCTATCAATTTAAATCTCCATGTATGCATGCTTTCCCTTGGATACTTTGCTTGACCAAACTGATGTTAAAACCATGACAGTTTCTCCAACAGAAATCAGCCATTGTTTGAGAAGAACATTTCTAACAGCGATGCTTAAGATTTGTGGAATGTACTTTCTGCAACTCTAGGAGTTGTCGGCTGCATTCGATCATAGTTGACTGTCTTTTGTTCCGCTGACATCATTTTGCGGCCGGTACATTTAGCAAGTGATGGATCTGGACATGTGAGTTGTGAGAGCGTCAGCAAAACGATCGCATTTGTCAAAAAATTGCGGCGTCCTTGGGTCCCAGCGAAGACAGGAGAAGGGATGTACCATGTCGAATCAAATCCTAGATTAAACAAATGAATTTGCTGTGAAACGTTTAGCGGAATTTATTCCTGCGCCAACAGGTTGTGCAATATTTGCACAAAATCTTGTTTTTCCAAACACCCGGATGATATGATTCAGTTCTGAAAAATATCGCCTTTGACGGATTTTTCTTCAGTTTGTCTTCCTTTGCCAGAGTAAAGCGACAGTTAAAAGGCACAATAATATTGCAGCATTTGTACCAAAGATGACGGTCACAAATATATGCTCAGAGAATGCCGACATTCTTGTGTAATGGGGGCTCAAAATTCTCCATGCTACACTTTGACCGGTCCAGCCTCTTGCTCGAGATTATAGGCATAATAGCATAGACTCACTTGCCAAAGTTCCCAGTAATGCGTTCATGAAATCCACTAACGTCCTCATAGTACTAGCCATCACTTCTACATTCTAGCATCCTTCAGAAACCTAAGGCTGAGTTCAAGGAGAACAATCGTTACCCCACGAACAGCAAATATATACTTTTTCAGTTAAAAAAAAAGAACACCTCATCTGGACTTGTACTGATCATTTTGCATGAAATGTGAAAATCTGGGATCTAGGTGGATGTAGTATATCACAACCAACAACTAAGTAGCATGCCATCATCATGGCCCACTAAACTATTTAGCGGATTACCCTTACTATAATGGTCATGAACATCAGTCTGCTTCAGAACCCTCAAAAGTTGATAAAAACATCTAGCTATGTGAATAGATGATGCAATACCTACTAGCTATAATTCACCTTTACTTTTCACAAAAATGCTCCCCATATAATTCGTTAAGAGTACTCCTCTGCAGGCATGGCAAGGTATATTCCATGGCAAATAATTGCTTTCTTTTAAAATTTTCATTTCCATTGAGTGGCATGACTCGAGCAAAGATTCTTTATGGCATGGAGAGAGATATGATGCTAATTGGAGATTACATGCAGCCTTAACACTTAAATGATGCAACTACCAAGAGAAACAATAAGGAATGCATAATAAAAAATTCATGTGATTTACCGATTCCACATTCAGTCACAAAAGTGGCACCCTGACTACACAATGCATTGAAGAGCCATCGATTTTTTTAGTATGTTCCCCTGCAATTTAAAGTATAAATGTTAGAAGTTCTGCAGAAGCAAGGTATCCTCTTTCCAATAAAAAGTACTATAGCACATCCTCCTATGCTTTTCTGTGAACATATATATCAGAAATCACAATGACATACCATGTATGTGAAGTTGGACTATGAAGATATATGCACCACAAATTCGTTCGATTCAATATTCAATAGAAGCCATACAAGCACACAACACTTCCAAATACTAACGCAAACACAGTACAAAGTAACTAGTGCTTCGGATATGGTAGCTGCATCTAGAAAAGGTATAAGATATATTCTTATAGATGTGCAGAGATACAAACATATTGCTTGAGTCATTAATTTATAGAAGTACTTGACATTTGATGTCTAAAAATTCAAAGAAACCATGCAGCTTGGCAAATTTTGAGCCGTCAACACAATGATGCTGCTTCCTGACATAGAATATGCCTCCAATCTAACTGTAATATCTTCATCACATCAGGGTACCATAGCAGCCCAGTTATAAACATGCCAAGTTCCCAGAGTCCTCAACACAATTGGTTGCAAGTATACTATTTCATATGAAAATAATAAGGCTAGATATTGGTAGTGCAGAAATCTCAATAAAAACTCATTGAAGAATACTTTCTTCATACGAAAACAAATGAAACAGAACTAAATGTCAGAAACAAGCTGAGATCAGCAAGGACTGAAATGTCACAAAATGCCAGAGCAAAACAGATGTCAGATATTTTGATGTCGAAACAGAAACAGATGAAATGTTCCACTATGATGGAAGCCACTGTGTATTCACATTTAAGTCATATCAAAACATCAAAGCAATACACACTAAAAATTGCCCGGTAACAAAAGGGTGAAAGATATTTGATTTTGTTCATGCGATCACAGAGCATCTCTGTTGCTATACCACTAAAGCAGAACATGAAGGAGCTAGAAGGATACTCAAGTAAATCATATCAAAGCAATTGTATTGTTTCATATGGTATATCACTGAAATGATGAATAAAGAAGGGTTATGGAACTTTCATGCTATCTTCACCACCAGCAAGACTTCTGTAACCATCACCATCTTATATACAAAGACTAATCTTGATAGCCAGTGAAATTTCTTTGTCCATCTGAAGATGAACCAACCATCCCTAAATTATGCAAAAACAAAAAAGGTTAAAAGGGTCAGAAGTTACTTTGGTAAATGGCAGTTTAAAACAAAGATGAGATAATGCCCTAATAAATTACCTCATCAAAATGGGATGGAATTTGCATCGTGTGATGTCACAGTTAAGCAGGTAACGACCTAAATTAACTGCCACTATTGACAAATAAAGTTCTGCTGACTCTTCAAAAGGTTGTGCTTACGTGAGTGCAATTTGACTGCATGCAGTGTACTGAAGATTTTCTTCAATCATCATGATCATCAGCAGAAGCAGCACCCATACATGTAGCTTAAGAATCAATCTTATCTCTTTGTAGTGCAGTGCTACTCCAAGTCCTGGTTGCTGTTTTTCTTCAGTCATCCATGAGTTGCACATTTCTGTCTCAGGGTGACTGGATCACACCACATCTTAGAGCAAAGCATGAGACGTAGAGATGCGACTTCTTAGGGGAGAAATTTGGAGTTAAAATGTACAGTAAGGTACCACAGCTCTACCCTCCATCACAGAATTTGTTACCCTGCCAGTTCACACCCTGGTCCAATATAAAATATTAGTAGTCATAAAGGACTAAACTATGCAACAAACTAAGCATTGGATAAAACTCCTCCCGAAAGTAACTTTGGTATCTAACATGAAATCAGAAGGTAGCTCCTGTCCACTTCAAGTGGGAAATGCAATATGAAACCAAACTGTAGAGGCTGTTTAAGGTATATTACAGGTGCTCTTCAGTTTGAATACACAATTTGAGGGTGAACTAAAATTAGCAGAATAATTGTGCCAAATATGCTCCATAAACAGACATGCTATATTTACCAGGAAAGCTATCTAAGTGGAGCATTACTGCTGACGGATATTATGTGCCTGACAACAGTTCATCTACATAGCAAAATAAAAGCAGATGATAAAGAGATGTGTTCGAACAGTATATGCAAGAAGTGGACTGACCTCCTGGCATATGCCATAACACAACTGAAGAGCTTCATTCCACTTATTCATTTCAATTAGTCCCTTTACAAGACAAACAAAGGCACTTAAATCTGGTACAATGCCTTTCCTGGTCATTTCACTATATAATGCAATTGCTTCTTCAACTTGAGATGATAAACAAAGTGCCTGGATTAATGAGGTGTGCATGTCCGTGCTGGCCATATTTAGGGATGACAAGACTTCCATCATCTCTTTGTGCAACTCCAAGGCTGTCTCCAGTCTACCAGCCTTGGAGAAACTATCAATGAGCATCCCATAAACAAGAGCTATCGGTGCTGTGTCATGTGATTCCATCTCCTCCAACAAACCAAGAGAAGCAAGAAACTTCTTGCTGAAACCCTGAACTGTGTTGTGGTATCCTTGCAGATACTTTGGCCAGTGGGTCTGCTTCATCTCATCAAGCAGTAAATGGGCATCGTCCAAAAGACCAGCAGCACAACAATGGTTTATCAGTATTCTGTATGTAACATAGTTGGGAGCACATCCTTTTGTCTTCATTTGCATAAAAAGCTTAAGACCTGCATCAACTTTACCAGCTTTCCCTAGTCCGTGTATTAGGGCAGTGTAAGTTACAACATTTGGACTGCATCCCTTCTTTTCCATCAATGACAGCAGGTTTAGGGCTTTTTCAGTTTCACCTGTTTTACAGAGCCCATCAACCATAGCTGTGTAAGTGACGACATTTGGATTACATGAATCCTTTAGCATTTGAGACAAAACTTTCATTGCAAGATCAAGTCTCCCATCCTTGAACATCCGGTCAATCAAGGACGTGTATGTATGCACACTAGGCAAGTAACCACACTTAGTCATCCGCAGAAATACCTTCTGAGCACTATCAATTTCTCCAACTTTGCAAAAACCATCAATCAGAGCATCATAAACAATCTGGTTGGGCTCACAGCCAGATGATACCATAGCATCTAGCAACTCATGAGCATCAGCCACCTTTTGAGCTTTGCACAAACCATCTACAAGTGCACCATAGGTGACAACATTTGGAGAAATGGTGTCTGTGTCCTTGCCTTCAAAGTAGAAATCAGATTCTTTACTGTCAGAAGTCCCTATTAATTTGGCATAGACTTCGCAAGCCTTTTGGATTTCGCCCGCCTTACAGAGGCCGTCAATTAGTGCACTATATGTAACGGCATTTGGATAGCAGGAATCATCAACCATTCTGTGGAAGATGATATTAGCCTGACAGAGCTGCTTAGATTTCAGGTAAGCATGAAGCAATGCAGTATATGTCACTACATTTGGTGAGCAGCCAGCACTTCTCATCTCATCAAACCAGCCCTGGGCTTGTTCAATGAGACCAGCCTTACAAAAGCTATCGATCAAAATTGTGTATGTGTACACATCCGGATTAACACCTACCTTCTTCATCTCTTGAAATAAAAGGAAGGCCTTGTCTACCCTGTTAGCCTGGCACAGAAAAGTAATCACCTTAGTGTACGTGCTTGCATCAGGAACAAAGCCTTTCCTCATCATCTCCTTCATTATCTGAAATGCCTTCTCAAATTTTCCCACACCACAAAGGCACCGAGCAAAATTGGCAGTGTTAACCTTATTGAGAACGCAGCTAGCAACCAGCATCTCCTCGTAGACTTTCTCTGCCAAATCCAACAACTCAAGATTTGGCAATTCTTCTCGACCACAAATGCTTCCAATGAATATGTTGTATACAACATAACCAGGAGGACAACCGCAGTTATTCATCCTATTAAACAGTTTATATGCATACGCATAATCCTCAGCATTGCAGTAAGTATGCACAAGTGAATTGAACAATGAAGGATTTGGATTGCAACCCTCTGTCATCATCATGTTAATGATTCTCTTGCACCAGCCAAGCTGCTTCTTTTTCAGAAATCCTGAGAGCAGCGTCCTATATGTTACCACATTCGGGATATACGAGTTGCACCGCATCCTGTGAAGAAATGACATGGCCTCATTGAAAAGGGAGGCCTCCATCAGTCCACTGATCATCTGGGTGCACAACACAGTGTCGAGCTTAAAATCCTCCCTCTCTATCATGTCAAGTGCATCGCCCCAACGTCCCTCCTTGCACAGAGCCTGCGCAAAGGATCCGACTGTGGACCTGTCCATGCAGAACCCTGATGCCGACATCTCCTTCTGCACTCGGAACCCCATTTCCACCTGCCCCGCGCTCGCAAGCACCTGCACGAGTGCATTGTAGGTCACCGCGGACGGCCTGTACCCAAAGTCCTTCAGCCTCCCAAGCTCCTCAAGCGCCTCGCCCCACATGCCTTGGCGGCAACACCGCCGCACCAGCACATTGAGCAATCTGCCGAGCACGTCACGATCATCCTCCCCAATCTCCCTAAGCAGCCTCTCGGCGGTCCTGGCGCGGTCTTCGAACCCCAAGACCTCGGCGAGCGCGTCGTAGCAGGCACCAGTGTGGCTGTAACCCACCTGGCGCTCGGCCCAGAGGAAGAACCTGACGCAGAGCTCCGGGGAGCGCACCGCCCTGAGCACCGCGACCACGACGGAATCGGTAAGGAACTCGCGGTACCGTCGCAGGAACCGCTCGGCCTTGCCGTCGAAGTCGGCGCCGTAGGCCCGCACCGCCTTGGAGATCAGGACGACCTCCGGGGGCGGGAGGGCGGCGGCGGGGGGCGCGGGGGCAGGGTCCCTGATAAAGGCGAAGTCGTGGAGGGAGACGCGGGGCCCGGGGCGCGGCGTGGGCCGGTCGACGAGGCCTGGCAGGAGGTCGCCGGTGTCGGCGGCGTGGGAGGAGCGGGCGCGGCGCAGGGAGGCGCGTAGGGCTACCGCCGCCGCACGGCGGGTTATCATGGGGGGGGGGGGGGGGGGGGGGGGGGGGGGGGGGGGGCGGCGGATGGGCCGTGGAAATGGAGGCAGAGGCGGCGGCGGTGGTGGGGTTTGGTGGCGCCCCGGCCATGGAGGTTTTGGGGGTGGCGGAGGTAGGGGATAAACCCTAGTGGCGGAGGGTATTTCGGTAAAAGAAAACGCTCCTGTAACTGTAATGTGTATACAATCTAGTAGCTCATGGCTCTGACGGTGGGGCCCCGGTCACACAGACGTAGAAAGTCGCAGCCCGCATAGCCTAGTCCGCCACACCACACCTCCCTCATCTCTCCCCTTCCTCTCTCAGTCTCAGTCTCAGTCTCAGCCTCGCTTCTTCCTTTTTCCATCAATTCGTTGCCTCCTGATCTCTTTCGTTTCTTGGCTAAATCCGTCCGCCTCTGTAGGTGAAATCTGGGGAGCGAATTGTCGACTCACCTGCCCTGAAACACTTGATTTCCTGGGTGGTTGTAGTTCGCGCGCCAGCTGCTCGACGCAATTCCACTGCAGAATCTTCTGTGCCATTTGGGGAGCACAGGTGAGTTTGAACTTTATCCCAGAGGCAAATCATGTTTTCCCCTTGTTATTTGGTAGCGCTTACTGTTAGGCATATGGCATTAACGGGCTTTAGTCAAGTGTTAGCAAATTCATTGTTTTGTCAGTCGGAAGTTCTTGTTGCGTGATGGTAGTTCCTTTTGCCAGATCTGTTAATTGGGGATAGTGTGCGCTGCCTTAGCTGTCCGATATTATCAGGCTTTTCAGCCGAAATCGCTGTGGGGTTGCTTTCTGGCTGCAGAATGTATGTAAACATATTTTCTTGAGACAAATATTTCATAGATAGCTAGAAATTGAGTCACATCTGGAGTGCAGTGTTACATGGATCCAACAGTGCCATACGCCATTGTCGAAAGATACAGTTTACCCACTTTAACATGCTTGATGCCTGTGAAGTGTGAACCATTGCAAGTGTTCCCCTGCGATTTGTACTCTGGAATTGCTAGCAAGCTAATGCATCACTCTGGTCTAGCATTTTCAGCTGTTGGAAATCTTTGGTATACTTCCTAGTAGGATCTCCAAGGAAATACGGCATTTCTGAATTACCATACTTTGCAAAAGATTAGCTAAAATGGTCTTTACCTGGACTTTTGGTTTCTCTTCTCTAGAAACTGCATCTTCGGTTTCTTCAGATATGTCATAGCCTGTAGGTGACACTGGTATTGTTCTTTTTTTCCCTACCACTACTTGTGTGAAACCTTCTCTCCTGCCCTGCTTGGTCTTTTTTTCTTTTCTCGACTTAATCATACTAGTTTCCTGCTAATTCTTGTCATCGGGGCAACAACAGCATATCTAATTGCATGTCTATGTTTTTATTTAGAAAAAATCTTCAGGCGGTGACGGTGTTTCTTTATGGCGTGTGCGCCAAATTATATTGCCATTGGCCTTGCCAACTATGGTTTATATACGGGAACAAGGGTACTCTCACCGAGCTACAAGAACTTCCCACGGAAATCCTCCTACAAGTTTCTCAAGGTCCGTGCCCTGCAGGGAAATGATGGTCGTAGAAGGCTGATTGACATAATCCGAATCATCCCAGAGCTGTCAAGAAACTATTTCAAAAGCGGGTCCAGGAGAGCTCTTTTCGGCGGCATCGCGCTACTGGGTGGCTTTTATGTTGCACAGACAATATCCCTGTCGTTCGGTGCTTTGGGCGTGAACGATGTTATAGCAGCAGTTGTGTGTGTGCTCCTGACCGAGTACGTGACAAAGTTCTACTACAGCCGGCCTAAGGTTACCTTCGCCGTCGCGCTCCTCAACAATTTCAAGATGGGTTTCACATATGGCCTCTTCATTGATGCCTTCAAGCTTGCTAGCTGATTTACGTTGCCTCCTACCGGTGCTTCACATGCATTTTCATCGCTGTAAGTGGGCAAACATGGTGAGAAAACGCAACACCATGTGATGATGTGTTACAGGGATACATGCCTTTCTCGGTCTTGCATTTCTGTGTGAAGATTGTCCCATTGCTGGTACAGAATGTGGTGTTACGATACCAGGTCCAGTGTGTGTCAATGCGTACTATTGGCTATCCTAATTGTGTGTAGAGCTTTGATTTGATTTTATTAGTCAATTCAAGCTGTGGCACTTGTGGCTATCCAGTCTAGGGTAGAGTTTGATTTGCAGGCAGTCTGTAGCTTAGCCCTTTGTGCAGGCAATGTGTAGTTTCTGTTCATATTCTCAGATAAATTTCTTGGACCAAAGTACCAACCGGATGGCATGCTGTTTTGATCTTCGTTTGCAGCTAAATTTTATGTTTAATACTATCAGATAATTTTCGCGTGGTGGATCAAAGTACCAGCACGAGCTTTTTGTTTTGATGCAGCAAGGTGTGTTACCTCGGCTGTCTTGTCTTGTTCCCAGAATGCATATTTGACGCAACATCTGAGAGTACTGTAATGGTGCGCACTAGCACAGTTGACCCTCGGTGGTGTCGAGAATATTTGAGTAGCAGATTTGCTTTGGTAGCAACTGGGCGCGCAAATTGTAGATGTGCCATCAAAGATCAAACTGCAGTGAAGTGCCGTACCTGAGCCTGCTCAGGAGATAGTTTTTTTGTTAAACAATGATGTGGATGCCAGACTAGCAAATATATTCTCATATAAAAAGCTTACATAGTCGAAACTGTGCAATTAGTTCATCATGTTGCAGGTGAACGTGGTTTTCCAATATATATTTTTTACTTTTTTAGGCTAATAATGTATTTTACTATGTAAGTTTACCATTAGCGAGCCTACTTTCTGAAGGAAAAAAAACGAGGGAAGCTTACTTTGTGATGGGCAGGTCCGCGTAAAAGCCCACCATGTCCTGTGCCTGCCCACCGCACGCTCAGCTCACAGCCCACAGCCCGCTACCACGAAGAATTTGTCCCAATCCCGTCTGCCGTGCGGGGAACCGGGCAAGTGCAATTCTCTCTCTTTTTCTAGCGTGCTACACGAGTGCGAAATGACACGCCCGAAATGATTTTGTTGCGGTAAACTGTGGGCGAAATGCGACAACGCGAGGTGTCCGGATATCCCGTTTTCTTTTGTGGGAGAAGAACGTCGCGACGTTGATTTTGGATCCCGTCGGCCGTCGGGTCTCCGTGCCAAATTGGGTCGGCGTCACGAGTCACATCGCATTTGCCACATCAACTTTTGGAGGCTGACAGCTTCGTTCCCTGCATCTGCATGGCCTGCCTGCCCCAAAGCTAAAGCCGGGCGAAACGCGACGTGACATGGGTTATGGGTCCTCCAAATCCTAACGTCAGCGCATCTTGCCGGATCAGACAGCTGAGGTTTGCATCCAGGGTGGTATTCTTACTCTTTTTTTATATCACACAAAGAGAAACGGTAGTGTTGATTGATCTTTTTTTTTGTTGGTGGTGGTAACGTACTACTGTATGTGCGACCCGGTAGGGGTAAACAACAGACCAACGGAGCCTCCACTAACGATCGGCCGCCGCACCACACGAAAGCGGAGACAACAATCCGCAAGACGAAAAACATGTTTCCTCAAACACGAAAGCGGAGGTTTGCTCAGCCTCCACTACAACAGTGCTCCCCGTGCATATACAGATACACTGCACAAGCACGTCAGCTCGGGTATATTACCGTTTCATGGTAAAGTACGCGTACAGCGAGGGGAATGAGTAATGACGATGAGCCGCCGATCGTCAGTCACACAATCTATCGAAACGATTAAACTAGATACGTGCAGGTTGATTTTGGTCAGCTCTCTCGTTGAACGTCTGCCGTTTTCCTTCTACTAGAAGCTGTGGCGCTGGTTCATTAGGCATGGTTTCACCTGCAGTATTATAAGTATTACTTGAGCATGATATTCCATTACAAGTAAGGAATGCAAATTATTAGCAGTACGATTAGTTCGTACGTGTGGCGATCTCGGAGTTCTTTTTTTTTTGAGAGTATGTCAAAGACGTACCGTATTACCATAGAAGGGAGAAACATGTTTTATAAAAAACCGTGCTATGACGAAAATGCCTACACGGTTACTCCAGCTCCAAAAAAGAACTGAAAAACTACTCTCTCACGAATCTATTTAAACCCTCAACTCCTATACCCGCCTTCTTCCAAAGCTTGATCTCCTCGTGGATGAGCTGAAGAAGGTTGATGTCCGAGCGCACTTGATCATCCGGTTGAACACTCTTGCGTTCCTCTGTTTCCATAGATGCCACATGGTCAAGATGACAAGCGGGTCAAAACCTCTCTTGAGCTTTCCATGGAAGGACTTCCGAGCCTTGTCCCGCCACTCCATGAATGTGTCCTCGGGACTTGGGATTTGGATGTTGATTTGCAGCAACTGGAAGCAACCACTCCAGACTTGCCTCACATAAACACATCTAGCGAGGATATGATCTACTGTGTCCTCCTCTTGGCAGCAAGTATAGCATGTCGAAGGCGTCTCTTGGAGTCCATGTCTCGCACGTCAGTCCGAAGTCCAGAGCTGGTACTGGGAGGCAAGCCACGCAAAGATTTTCCACTTGAGAGGCGCCCAACTGCTCCAGATGCATTGAGCGGCGGCAAACGAGTCATGCCCTGACATAGCATCTTGTAGGTGGATTTGGCACTATATGAGCCCGTAGCACTCCAGGGCCAGTAGAAGACATCCTCCTCCGATACATTCCTTTGGATCGTCGCCACGGTTTTGAAGGAAATATTGCCTTAATGAAGTTATTATTTATTTCCTTATTTCATGATAAATGTTTATTATTCATGCTAGAATTGTATTAACCGGAAACATAATACATGTGTGAATACATAGACAAACAGAGTGTCACTAGTATGCCTCTACTTGACTAGCTCGTTGATCAAAGATGGTTAAGTTTCCTAACCATAGACATGAGTTGTCATTTGATTAACGGGATCACATCATTAGGAGAATGATGTGATTGACTTGACCCATTCCGTTAGTTTAGCACTTGATCGTTTAGTTTGTTGCTATTGCTTTCTTCATGACTTATACATGTTCCTATGACTATGAGATTATGAAACTCCCGTTTACCGGAGGAACACTTTGTGTGCCACCAAACGTCACAACGTAACTGGGTGATTATAAAGGTGCTTTATAGGTGTCTCCAAAGGTACTTGTTGGGTTGGCGTATTGTAGGTGGATTTGGCGCTATATGAGCCCGTAGCACTGCAGGGCCAGTAGAAAGACATCCTCCTCCAATACATTCCTTTGGATCGTCGCGAGGGCTTGTTGCAAGTGTATGATTTGCATGTGAGCTGTGAAGGAGAACTCTCCCGTAACGTCATGGACCCAAGATCCCTCAAGCAGCGCCTCCCGTGTAACGCCCTCAATGCGGCTATATCTCACACGTGTCGAAGCACGACTTAGAGGCATAACCGCATTGAAAGCAATGTCGCAAGTGAGGTAATCTTCACACAACCCATGTAATACATAAGGGAAACAGATACATGGTTGGCTTACAATCGCCACTTCACACAATTACATGAATAAAGCATTACATCAATCAGATACAAACAAGGTCCGACTACGAAACCCAAAATAAAAGAAGACTACCCCAAAAGCGACACAGATCCCCGATCGTCCCAACTGGGCTCCAATACTGATCAACTGAAAAACGGAAACAACATGACGAACACGAAACTTCAACGAGCTCCTCCTTGAGCTCGGTTGCGTCACCTGCACGGTCTCATCGGCACCTGCAAACTGGTTTTGGAAGTATCTGTGAGTCACGGGGACTCAGCAATCTCACACCCTCGCGATCAAGAATATTTAAGCTTATGGTAAGGTAAAGGTATGATGTGGAGCTGCAGCAAGCGACTAGCATATATGGTGGCTAAACATACGCAAATGAGAGCGAGAAGAGAAGCCAAAGCACGGTCGAGAATCTATGATCAAGAAGTGATCTTAGAACAACCTATGTCAAACATAACTCCAACACCGTGTTCACTTCCCGGACTCCGCCGAGAAGAGACCATCACGGTTACACACGCGGTTGATGCATTTTAATTAAGTTAGGATTTAGGTTTTCTACAACCGGACATTAACAAATTCCCATCTGCCCATAACCGCGGGCACGGCTTTCGAAAGTTCAAATCCCTGCAAGGGTGTCCCAACTTAGCCCATCACAAGCTCTCACGGTCAACAAAGGATATTCCTTCTCCCAAGACAATCTGATCAGGCTCGGCATCCCGGTTATAAGACATCCTCGACAATGGTAAAACAAGTCCAGCAAGACCGCCTGATGCGCCGACATCCCGATAGGAGCTGCACATATCTCGTTCTCAGGGCAACACTGGATAAGCAATCCGTACAACTAAAACCAGCCCTCGAGTTTCCCCGAGGTGGCGCTGCAAGGAGCTCTAGTTTGGACCAACACTTAGACAAGCACTGGCCCGGGGGGGTTAAAATAAAGATGACCCTCGGGATGCGCGACTCCCAAGGGAAAAAGGCTAGGTGGCGAATGGTAAAACCAAGTTGGGCCTTGCTGGAGGAGTTTTATTCAAAGCGAACTGTCAAGGGGTTCCCATTATAACCCAATCGCGTAAGGAACGCAAAATCCGGGAACATAACACCGATATGACGGAAACTAGGGCGGCAAGAGTGGAACAAAACACCAGGCATAAGGCCGAGCCTTCCACCCTTTACCAAGTATATAGATGCATTAATTAAATAAAAGATATTGCGATATCCCAATAAAATAACCATGTTCCAACATGGAACAAACTCCAATCTTCTCCTGCAACTAACAACGCTATAAGAGGGGCTGAGCAAAGCGGTAACATAGCCAAACAACGGTTTGCTAGGACAAGGTGGGTTATAGGCTTGGCTTAACAATATGGGAGGCATGATAAGCAAGTGGTAGGTATCGCAGCATAGGCATAGCAAAAGAGCGGGCAACTAGCAAGCAAAGATAGAAGTGATTTCGAGGGTATGGTCATCTTGCCTGAGATCCCGCAAGGAAGAAGAACGAGTCCATGAAGAAGACAAACGAACGTAGCCAATGTATCCTCACAAACACAACGTTACCGGATTACCGAGAAGAAGTACACCGGAAAGAAAGAAAACAACATAGTGAACAAACATCACATAAGCATGGCACGATGCGCAAACAAGTATGATGCATGTCCGGTATAATGAGGCATGGCATGGCAAAGTGCACAAACAATCCTACAAATTAAGTGGAGCTCAAGATGCAACTCCGTTGCATATTGACGAAACACCACGACAAGTTATTTAGTTCGATCTTGTTTATGTACCCAACAATATTAAATGTTGTTAAACATGGCAAGAGGGTGAAGCAAATGAAAACTACCTATCTAGGAAAGTTTCAATGAGGCCGGAAACAACGAACAACAATTCCGGTAGAGGTGGAAGGCGACAGCCGGGTCCGGCAGAGCTAGGGCCTCGAATCGGGGCCGCGGTCAACGCGTGGCTGCACCGAGCGAGCTGTTGCTGCTCGACACTGAAGGAAAACGCAGCGACAGGTACAGGGACCTGGCGAGGCGGAGGAGGCAGGGCTTGCCGGCGGCGTGGCCGGATGCGGAGGTCCGCCTGCTGCGGTGGCTCGAGGAAGAGACGATGGAGGGGCGCGGTTCCAGGCACAGGACGGCGACGAGGGAACTTGGGGCTCCACGAGCGGCGATGAAAAAGGACTTAACGTCCGGGACTTGAAGCTTGAAATGGCGGTGCCATGGCAGGGCGTCCTTGGCGGCAGACCTCGTCGGCGGGGTCAAGGGGTCGTGCTCGCGCATCAGGCACGCGAGGAGGTAGCTGCCTCGGACGTGACTTGCGGGGGCACGGACCCAAGCATGGGGAGGCGAAGCAGGGGTCCGACCGCTCGAATCGGAGGCGGCGAAGAGAGCTGGGGAGGCCGGCGTCGTTCCTATAACAGAGCAGGGGAAAAGGGGGGGTGAGGAACAACAGGGAAGAAGAAGAAGAAAGAGAGCATGGAAGGAGGCATAGGCGGACGAGGCCGTGGCCTCGATCCATCCTGGATCGGGCGCCGGCTGGCTGCGGGAGAGATCGAGCATGGGGGGCTGGCTGCGGATCCATTTGACAGGGGGAGGAGGCTGGATGGATCGGGAGGAGCTGGTTGATTGGCTCGATGGGGAAAACAAGGACGGAGGAGGTGGCTTCGGTGGATCAGGCAGGGGAGATCCCGAGGGGGATTTGCAGTGGCGGCGCGCAGGAGGATGGGACAAGGTTCCTGATTTTTAGGGTTGGACCTTGTGTATTTATATGGCAGGTGGATTAAGTTGGGGGCTATCGGATCCCTCCGATCGTAATCGGGCGATCGAGAAATAAATAGTTAGGAAGTCCAAATAGGAAAAAGGAGATGTTTTGAAGATGTTTGGGGATGTTCTGAGTCCAACGGTGACAACTCCCCGGGTCAGGTTCGGGACAACTTTTGGACGCGCGCGCGAGGAGGGCCGCGGGCATAACCGAGAGAGGTTAGGTTGGGCCCGGCGGTAAGTAGCGGGTCTGTGTAGACGGACTAGAGAGGAAAGAGAGGGAAAGCCCGGTGACTGTTTCCGGAGACCAAAAACGTCCGACGAAAAGACCGGCTATACTGACGCTATAGTTATACGTTGGGCTATCAAACGAACTCCGAATGCGATGAAACTTGGCAGGCGGCCTACCTACAACATAACAACACCACATGCCAACTTTCAACCCATTCCGAGAACATTTTCCGTTCACTTATAAAATATTATCTCGGACATGCCGCGGGTGCGTGCCAGTTTGGTTGGGCTTAGAACGGACAACGGATGGAACTGGGGGAACCCGGACGGATGCAAGTTTTGAAAACACGATGATGCAATGCATATGATGCAATGAAAAGATGCAACACGCAAGCGAATGACATGGCAACGACGGCGAATAACTGGAAGACACCTGGCGCAACGGCCTCGGGGCGTCACAACACTCCACCACTACGAGAGGATCTCGTCCCGAGATCTAGAATGGCACCGGAGGAAAAAATGGAAGAGAAAGAGAAGAGGTAAAACTAAGTTGCTTCTTTGACAAACAAGTGAAACCAAGGAACCTTGAGAGGTTAACCCATTTTGAGAAAAGAAAACAAAGGAGATGATCGAAGTTGAAAACATTCCGTTAGAAAAAATAACAAGGAACATTACGAGAACCTTGTAGGTTGAAAGAAAAAAGACAAGGATTGCAATGGACAAGAAGTATATGCAAACACTCCGGTAGAACGAGATGCACAAGGAACGATAAGGATCAATTACGACAACACTCCGGTTGGAAACGGAAGGTAAAGAATATGAGCTTGGCAAAACGAAAGCACTTGGATGAAGACTCCGGTTAGAAGAGGAATGAAAGACATAACACTCTGATTGAAACAAGATAGAGAAGGGAAAAGAATGATATAATTTGGACAGCACTCCGCCTGTAAATGGAAGGAATTGGACATGATCTTGACAAAACAAGATGATGGGTCGAAGAGAGCAGCATCACAATGTCTCCGGAACAAATGAAAGAATGCAATGAAAAGAACAGAGAAGAAAACAACATGTTCTACCTCAAATGAATTTGAGAGAGCATCCTTAAAAAGAAGGATTTAACAGAGTTGTTGGGAAATCAACAACGAAAAGAACAGGCTTGTTGAGGGCTTATGGAAAATATCTCAAGAACTTGAGGTGAAAACCTGCCATAAATGGAAACAAGATTGGATTGATATGAACAAGGAGACAAGAAACTTATTCCGCCGGGAGGATAAATGAAGCACTTGGGTCATTTATAAGCACCATAAATAGCAACAATCCTTAGGGAAAGCTTTAGGTGAAATATAACCCAAGATAACTCCAACGAAGAGATTGATGGATTGAGAAGAGCTCATGCTAGAAGAGATTGATGGGTTTAACTATCTCATTCTTAACACCAAGTGAATCATGAAACATGAACTCAAATTATCAAGAATGGCATAATACCATCTCCAATTATACGGTAGAAAGGATTGCACTTCGGAATATGAGATGAAGAAATGCTTGAGCTCCTCAGAAAAGAGTCTCAATGAACACTTCGAGAATGAATTAACTCCTTGATGAGCCACCATGAAGAAACTCTTGAAGAACTCCGGTAATAAAAGAATGGCAAACGAAAGGAAAGAGAAGTTGAGAACACAAGGTGAATCCTTGCAATGATTTAGATGGATCTTCATGACGAGAAAAATTGAGAGAGCTTGGAACTCCAGGAAAAGAAAAGATGAATCAAGTGAAACCGAGAATTTGATGAGCCTCCGGAATAAGGAATTAATCCCTTGGATGAAACAATAATAAGAATTACGTTATGCATATCCTTCATCAATTTAAATTAAAGACATTCCACGGATTTGACATACTACTTATTCCGGTAGAAAGGATTAAGAGAGATATAATTCAAACTTGAGAAGGTCTTCAACGAACCACCGGTAGAATTGAAAACAACGAATACATAGATATGATAAACGAAGGAAGAAGAATCTTGGAAGAACCACCGTAAGAATTGAAAATGAATGAGTAAAAGATAAAGAAACACCGAAAAGAATTAGAGACCGAAAATGCTTGCTAGGATTTAGGTACATGAGAACGAAGAGATCACGAAATTATTAGAGAATATTTGAACGATGCACCGGTAAGATTTGGAGAATGATAGCTGAAAGCTAAGAATGAATAAGTCTTCTGAAATGATGGGCTTCGGAGAATCAAACTGAAAAGATTCATGAATTGCTCCGGATGGGTGAAAAGAATTCTCACAATCAGAACAATTATGAGAGGATGGCATCAAGCTAGAACCATGAATCTCTGAGAGAGCGGATAAGATATGGAGGAAAAACTCTTCTTCGGTCATCAAAATCTGAGAATTACGACGAGAAACACCACCAAATTGTTGAGATACTCCGGAATAAAGAAGAATGGAAAATTTGAACCACCGATGAAAAGAATTTGAAAGATCTTGGAGAAATACATATGACTGATGATGAATCATTCTTACGTCAAACTTCGAAAAGAATTTTTGGGAGTCACTCGGGGAAAATAAGGCGAGTCAGGTAAGATCCTGGGAAAAGACCTGTGGGTTAGGGGCCACTCAAAAGATACACCGTAGAATAATTTGAAAGAGAGATTGCACCGATTGAATTAAATGGCTTGAAAGATATTGCAATCTCGAAAGAGCTTGAATGGATCGAGAATGTAACCGTGAGTCTTCTAAGATATCTTCCGCACTCCGGAACAATTGAATAGCGAGAAGTGGAATGACAATAAGGTGCACTGGCATGGAAAACATTTGAAACGAGTTAAAGGAAATGATCAACACCAAAAGCTTGAATTGAATCCACCGGAGAAGAAAAAGAATGAAGAATTATGAGCTTGACGCTCCATTAGAATCTTCATGAGAATCACCGGATAAGAACATTAACGGAAAAGAATGGAGATACTTCTCATCAATGAGATGATACTTGATTAAGAAATCAGAGTCCTCAAAAAAAAAAAAGGGGGGGGGGGGGGGGGGAAAACAAAGGCAAAACAAGGCAGCTTGGACAGATAAAATGAGCACCGTTGAGAAGAACTGATACTTGATCTGCGGATGTTGAAATGATCGGATCCACTTGAAGAGAAACACACCGGTTGAAAAAGAATTACATGACAATCTCGATTGTCATGAAGGATTGTATTCACATAGAAATGTATGAGAACACCACTTAGGAAGGTATGGAATCAACATTTGACATCAAAGCATCTCGAATACCACAACTCAAAACAAAACAAAGGATTGGTTTGCAGAATAAGCCGGAACAAACATATGATAGAGATTTCGTCCGAAGTTTTCGTGCTGGGGCCTACACGGGCTCGATCGTACATCACCATCATGTACAAGGCAGTGCACATGACATACGAAGCGTCCCCGAGTCGGGCATAGCCAAGGACTCTTTAAGACACAACGAGACACTGTAACAACCCGTGGATAGGGACCACTAGACGTCGAACCCCAATTTCAAATCATACATCTGTCGGAAAGATATCCTTAAGAGCTACTTTTGAATTCCACTTATAACTCCCGAAATTTTTCCGGTTATGCAATCAGGTGTTGGGGAGTACAGGGGAAGCATAATATCTCACCCCAAACTAGCAAATCCTACATCCAGCTTGTATCCATCCTTCAACACATAACCAAGAAACCTTCGAAATCGTTACCTCAACCTTCGAAAAGCATCCGTTATACGAGTTATGGCAATACTCCCGAACTCCCGCCCCAGTACTGGGTGGCGTCGGTTATCTCACCAACAACTGCATAAAAGAGATTTTCGATGTCGGCGAAAAAAACTCAGGTATTCCAGAACTGCAACGATAAAATTGTGACGACAACACCTCGGAGCTCAACTCCCCGGGACACTGCCACAACCCCTAAATGTCAGGAGGCACCAAGAACAATGTTCTCGTCACAAAACCATCAGAGCGATTCCAAGATACCCGCGTGATCCTAATTTTTTTTTGTGAAATTTGAGGAGAGAAGAGACAAAACTCTACGTCAGGATGCCTCCAGGATGCCTTACCAGAGCGACGAAGGGGCTGAGGAGTAAAAAGAAGTCCTAACTCTCCGATTTATATAATTCCTAAATGACTCAAAACATTTCTAGACTCAATAACGCCAGCGATTCGATCAAGCAGGGGGCTCCTAAGGTCGGGGAAGGCTATGATTACCAACTTGTAACGCCCTCGATGCGGCTATATCTCCCACGTGTCGAAGCACGACTTAGAGGCATAACCGCATTGAAAGCAATGTCGCAAGTGAGGTAATCTTCACACAACCCATGTAATACATAAGGGAAAGAGATACATAGTTGGCTTACAATCTCCACTTCACACAATTACATGAATAAAGCATTACATCAATCAGATACAAACAAGGTCCGACTACGGAACCCAAAATAAAATAAGACTACCCCAAAAGCGACACAGATCCCCGATCGTCCCAACTGGGCTCCACTACTGATCAACTGAAAAACGGGAACAACATGACGAACACGAAACTTCAACGAGCTCCTCCTTGAGCTCGGTTGTGTCACCTGCACGGTCTCATCGGCAGCTGCAAACTGGTTTTGGAAGTATCTGTGAGTCACGGGGACTCAGCAATCTCACACCCTCGCGATCAAGACTATTTAAACTTATAGGTAAGGTAAAGGTATGATGTGGAGCTGCAGCAAGCGACTAGCATATATGGTGGCTAAACATACGCAAATGAGAGCAAGAAGAGAAGCCAAAGCACGGTCGAGAATCTATGATCAAGAAGTGATCTTAGAACAACCTACGTCAAACATAACTCCAACACCGTGTTCACTTCCCGGACTCCGCCGAGAAGAGACCATCACGGTTACACACGCGGTTGATGCATTTTAATTAAGTTAGGGTTTAGGTTTTCTACAACCGGACATTAACAAATTCCCATCTGCCCATAACCGCGGGCATGACTTTCGAAAGTTCAAATCCCTGCAGGGGTGTCCCAACTTAGCCCATCACAAGCTCTCACGGTCAACAAAGGATATTCCTTCTCCCAAGACAATCCGATCAGGCTCGGCATCCCGGTTACAAGACATCCTCGACAATGGTAAAACAAGTCCAGCAAGACCGCCCGATGCGCCGACATCCCGATAGGAGATGCACATATCTCGTTCTCAGGGCAACACCGGATAAGCAATCCATACAACTAAAACCAGCCCTCGAGTTTCCCCGAGGTGGCGCTGCAAGGGGCTCTAGTTTGGACCAACACCTAGACAAGCATTGGCCCGGGGGGGTTAAAATAAAGATGACCCTTGGGATGCGCGACTCCCAGGGGAAAAAGGCTAGGTGGCGAATGGTAAAACCATGGTTGGGCCTTGCTGGAGGAGTTTTATTTAAAGCGAACTGTGAAGGGGTTCCCATTATAACCCAACCGCATAAGGAACGCAAAATCCGGGAACATAACACCGATATGACGGAAACTAGGGCGGCAAGAGTGGAACAAAACACCAGGCATAAGGCCGAGCCTTCCACCCTTTACCAAGTATATAGATGCATTAATTAAATAAGAGATATTGTGATATCGCAATAAAATAACCATGTTCCAACATGGAACAAACTCCAATCTTCACCTGCAACTAACAACGCTATAAGAGGGGCTGAGCAAAGCGGTAACATAGCCAAACAACGGTTTGCTAGGACAAGGTGGGTTATAGGCTTGGCTTAACAATATGGGAGGCATGATAAGCAAGTGGTAGGTATCGCAGCATAGGCATAGCAAAAGAGCGGGCAACTAGCAAGCAAAGATAGAAGTGATTTCGAGGGTATGGTCATCTTGCCTGAGATCCCGCAAGGAAGAAGAACGAGTCCATGAAGAAGACAAACGGACGTAGCCAACGTATCCTCACAAACACAACGTTACCGGATTACCGAGAAGAAGTACACCGGAAAGAAAGAAAACAACATAGTGAACAAACATCACATAAGCATGGCACGATGCGCAAACAAGTATGATGCATGTCCGGTATAATGAGGCATGGCATGGCAAAGTGCACAAACAATCCTACAAATTAAGTGGAGCTCAAGATGCAACTCCGTTGCATATTGACGAAACACCACGACAAGTTATTTAGTTCGATCTTGTTTATGTACCCAACAATATTAAATGTTGTTAAACATGGCAAGAGGGTGAAGCAAATGAAAACTACCTATCTAGGCAAGTTTAAATGAGGCCGGAAACAACGAACAACAATTCCGGTAAATCCCCATATGCATATTTTGGTTATGGTACTGTTCTTCCCTAAACACAATTTTAGAGTTATTAAACATGCAAAGTAAAGCCATCATGTTAAACTAGGCATTTTCTACCCCATTTACATATAAAGTTTATTAAATTCCGAGTTACGGTTATTTAGTTATGAAATAAATCGTTTTAGCAAGTTATTTAAGCAAATGTAAACAAACAACATTTTAAACATTTTAAACATAGATGAAAGTTGCATATTATTAAACTAGATGAAAATCTAAGCAAGTTCCATATTAAGTTTGTTTTAGTCCGATGCACGGTACAACAGTTATTAAATGCATGATGCTTGGGGGGTTTTCTGCAAAACTGTTAATTCAGGAAAATAGCTAAAATCCTTCGGCAGGAAAAACAAATATTGGGCTGAAAACGCAGGCGGCTGGGCGCTCACCAAGGCCCAAGGCCTGAGTCGGTGGAGGCGTTGGGCTACTGCTGGACAGGGACAAAGCCCACTAGGCCAGGTCAACGGGCGCAGTCGCTCGTTCCTGAACAGAACGAGAAGCAGGACCGGAGGCGTTCATCCTCCTCTGAACGCAGGGGAGGTAGCGGCGCGAAGCAGAGAAGCAACAGAGGAACCTGGCGGGGCGAGGGACCATGGGAACCGGCCAGATCCAAGGCAAGGGCGGTGGTGGAAGGTGACGACCGGGTCCGGCAGAGCTGGGGCCTTGAATCGGGGCCGCGGTCAACGCGTGGCTGCACCGAGCGAGCTGTTGCTGCTCGATACTGAAGGAAAACGCAGCGGCAGGTACAGGGACTTGGCGAGGCGGAGGAGGCAGGGCTTGTCGATGGCATGGCCGGATGCGGAGGTCCGCCTGCTGCGGTGGCTCGAGGAAGAGACGACGGAGGGGCGCGGTTCCAGGCACAGGACGGCGACGAGGGAACTTGGGGCTCCACGAGCGGCGATGAAAAAGGACTTGACGTCCAGGACTTGAAGCTTGAAATGGCGGCGCCATGGCAGGGTGTCCTTGGTGGCAGACGTCGTCGGCGGGGTCAAGGGGTTGTGCTCGCACATCAGGCACGCGAGGAGGTAGCTGCCTCGGACGTGACTTGCGGGGGCATGGACCCAAGCATGGGGAGGCGAAGCAGGGGTCCGACCGCTCGAATCGGAGGCGACGAAGAGAGACGGGGTGGCCGGCATCGTTCCTATAACAGAGCAGGGGAAAAGGGGGGTGAGGAACAGCAGGGAAGAAGAAGAAGCAAGAGAGCACGGAAGGAGGCATAGGCGGACGAGGCCGTGGCCTCGATCCACCCTGGATCGGGCGCTGGCTGGCTACGGGAGAGATCGAGCGTGGGGGCCTGGCTGTGGATCCATTTGACAGGGGGAGGTGGCTGGATGGATCGGGAGGAGCTGGTTGATTGGCTCGATGGGGAAAACAAGGACGGAGGAGGCGGCTTCGGTGGATCAGGCAGGGGAGATCCCGAGGGGGATTTGCAGTGGCGGCGCGCAGGAGGATGGGACAAGGTTCCGGATTTTTAGGGTTGGACCTTGTGTATTTATATGGCAGGTGGGTTAAGTTGGGGGCTATCGGATCCCTCCGATCATAATCGGGCGATCAAGAAATAAATAGTTAGGAAGTCCAAATAGGAAAAAGGAGATGTTTTGAAGATGTTTGGGGATGTTCTGAGTCCAACGGTGACAACTCCCCGGGTCGGGTTCGGGACAACTTCCGGACGCGCGCGCGAGGAGGGCCGCGGGCATAACCGAGAGAGGTTAGGTTGGGCCTAGCGGTAAGTACCGGGTCTGTGTAGACAGACTAGAGAGGAAAGAGAGGGAAAGCCCGGCGACTGTTTCCCGAGACCGAAAACGTCCGATGAAAAGACCGGCTATACTGCCGCTATAGTTATACGTTGGGCTATCAAACGAACTCCGAATGCAATGAAACTTGGCAGGCGGCCTACCTACAACATAACAACACCACATGCCAACTTTCAACCCATTCCAAGAACATTTTCCGTCCACTTATAAAATATTATCTCGGACATGCCGCGAGCGCGTGCAAGTGTGGTTGGGCTTAGAACAAACAACGGATGGAACTGGGGGAACCTGGACGGATGCAAGTTTTGAAAACACGGTGATGCAATGCATATGATGCAATGACAAGATGCAACACGCAAGTGAATGACATGGCAACGACGACGAATAACTGGAAGACACCTGGCGCAACGGTCTCGGGGCGTCACATCCCGGACCATTCTCTTTCCCTTGACATGCTTGTCCACCATACTGGCGATCATAGGGGCGGTATCTTTAGCCGCGAACCCATGAATCCATCTGTCAGTCCAGAAGAGTACTTTGCTGCCCTCTCCAACCTTGATGTGAACCAAGCTATCGAAGACAACCTTGGCCTCCCTGTCCACCATGAGGTGTAGCCCTTGCTAGGGCCAAGAAGGCTCTGTCCTTCTGAGCCACTCCCAGTGAACGCGCATGGCCAAACCTTGGGTCTTTAGATTCTTAACTCCCAGCCCGCCAAAGTTCTTTGGTCTGCAGATGGTGTGCCAGGCTACCAGGCACTGCCCGCCATTGACACCCTCTTTCCCGGCCCAGAAAAAAGCTCGCATTCATTTGTCCACTTCTTTCAGCACCCATTGTGGCGCTTTCATAACGAGCATATGATGTATGGGACGGGCCGCAATGACGTTGTTGACAAGCACAAGTCTCCCGGGTCTCTGAATCAGGTCGTGTTGCCAAGCGGGGATGAAGCTTTTGACCTGATCAAGCATGGGTTGCCATTGAACTTTGGTGAGCTTGTGGATGTTGAGTTGCAGCCCTAGATATTTGCATGGGAACTGCCCAATTTGATAGTTAAATAGCTACTGCACTCTCTCCGAATCCCATTGATGTCCTTGGATCAGAGTTGCAGAAGTTTTGCGATAATTCACTCGTAGGCCGGAAGCGTGTCGAAAGACATGTAAAACTTCTTTGATGCAAATGAGATCCGGCTCCGTAGGGCGTACAAAAAGTGCGACGTCATTGGCGAAAAGAGAGAGCCTTTGATTTGCCAACACGTCGTTGAAGGAGGACAAGACCCCGACTGCTGCAGCCTTGCAGATCAGGGCCGAGAGGGCATCCATCGCCATGACAAAGAGGAGCGAGGAACTGGGGTCTCCCTGGCGTGGCCCGTGAGCGTGGTCAAACCTCATTCCATGGTTCCCGTTGACAATGACTCTTGTAGATGCAGTCTGCAGCAAGATTGCAACCCACTTTCTGAAGTTGTTGCCAAATACCTTGGCTCTCAGAACTTCAAACAAGAATGGCCATGATATGGTGTCGAACGCCCGTGATATGTCTAGCTTCAAAAAGACAGTTGGCGTCCTGCGGGCATGCATCTTCCTTGCCACTTGCTTAAACAAGAGGAAGTTATCATGCTGGCTTCTCCCTCGTATGAAAGCGGACTGGTTAACATTGACAAGCTCCGGTAATCTTCTTCTCATTCTCTTGGCCATCATCTTGGAAAAGAGTTTGCCGAAGCTATGGGGGAGACTGATCGGGCGGTAGTCACCCACTTCCTCCGCATCACTACGCTTGGGGATGAGCACCATGAGAGCTCTGTTAAGTTTTGCGAAGCCACGACCATCTCCCATATACAGCTTCAGAATGCCAACCATGATGCCACCCTTAATGATAGGCCAAGCCCTTTGGTAAAAAGCTCTGGTAAATCCATCCGAACCCGGCGCCCGGTCCGGTGGCAGCTCCTTGATCACCTTCCAAACCTCCTCTTCGGTGAAGATTTCCTCTAGCTCGTGGAGATCTGTAGTGTGCATACCAAGGGCGTCCAGGTCAAGTGTGAAATCGCGTGCCTGATCTCTACCTAGAAGCTCCTAAAATGAAGAAGTGAATGCTGCCTCGATGAGGGCTTGATCGGTGTGTACCTCGTCTCCTACCTTGATTCGCGGAATAAAGTTTTTTGTTCTCCTGCCTTTGGCGAAAGCTTGGAACAGCTTCGTGTTAGCGTCACCTTCCTTTACCCATCTCATTCTGGAGCGCTGGCGTTCAATGGTCCGCTCGAGTGAGGCCAAGCCCAACAACGCCAGCTTGAGAGTACAACGCAGCCAAAGCTCCTGATCTATGAGGATGCGATCTTGAGGCAGCGGCCTAGAGCGGCGCCCTGGGGCCTCCCCGTGGTGCGTCTCGGTTGGCATTTGCTATTCGAACGACGCAGAGGACGGCGGCGCCAGCCGGGGCGGTGAACGGGTACCGGATGCAATTGTGAATCGGCTGAGTACACTGGTCAAACTAGCAGAAGGGTATTTTGGTCCACTATTTTATGCATATATTATGTCAATCATTTGTAAGTATCGTTTTTGTGTGAAAGAGTGGCTAAAAATCAAAGTGCAAAGTAAAGAGCGGTAAAGGATCAATTACAATGTAAGGAGTGGCAAAATATCAAAGTGCAAAGTAAATGGTGGGCAAAAATTAAAAAAACCAGTTGTTTGTTCCCTTTGGCTCTCTACACTTGGGATGTAAACATGTAGTCTGCCTTTCGGTGCAATGGCAGATGAGAGGAGCAATTCTAGAGTCTCCTGTTTAGCGCCTTTTCGCTTTTTGAAATTTGTGAAGATTTTGTAATTCTTAAATAATTTTTAAATTCAGAATTTTTCAAATTCGCGGACAAATTAAGTTCGTGATTTTTTTAAAAAATTCATGAAAATTTTATAAATTTATTGACATTTTCAATTAACAAGCTTTTTTAATTCATGAACATTCTCGAAATTCACAAAATGCACGTTTTCCAAAATTTGTGAATATATTTATTCTGGAATTTTTTAAATATGTGAACATTTTTAAATTGGTAAAAAAATCCAAATTTATGAATAATTTTACAGTTTATGGAATAAAATATGATTTTGTTTGCAATATATTGTTTAACGTCAAAACTGGTAGTCGATATTGTTGGGGCCGAAAGCTGCAAAAAATTTCAACTCACGCGAGTTTCCTTCCTCGAGCGCATGCATGGAGAATCTACATGGGCCGACCAGCGTCAAAGAGAAAACTTTAATTTTGAGGCTCATAATCTTGTCAAGTTTGCTTGTAATCTAGGCGTAGGTCGACATGCTTGATTGGGCAATCCTCATGACCCAAACCTTGTACCTATGTCTTTTGTTTTGGATGAATAAAGATGGCGAGATTTCAAAGAAAAAAAAGCAGTTCACTCGGGTTTTTTTTGAGCGAAAAAAGCAGTTCACTCATAGTTCACTCTTATGCTCGTGTCGGCAGTGTGTTTATACACATTTCACATTTGCTGCCAGGCCGTGGCCCATCTGTTTATCCTACACGAGTCACACCAAACCCAGGAGCCCTAAAAAATGGATAAGAGTGCTCGAAATCTACTCCGTAGGAGGTTAGTAATTAGTGATGTGAACAGTAGATTTGCTTCGATGGCAACTGACGTGCAAATTCAAGATATGCTATCAAACTGGAGTAAATGATGTGGATGCCAGACTAGGATATATAAAAAGCTTACCAAATCCAAGCAATGCAATGAGCGCATCATGTTGCAGGTGAACGTGGTTTTCCAATAATTTGTTTTACTTTTTTTAGGGTAAACAATTTATTTTACTACTCGCGAGAATATTTTTTTTGAGAATAACCTGCCAAGCTTTATTCCAAGATAATATTCATCGGTACAATGGTCGGGTTATGAGGCATACCCAGCCATACATGTCTACCCCGATCTAAATTACAAGCAAACATGGCAAGTTTGTGAGCCTCGAAATTATGGTTTCTACGCTCATGAATAAAAGAGCTAAACTGAAAACTCGACTGCCGACCTATGATTTCATGTACTATAGCTGCATGGGGACCCCCCGTCCCTCTGTTGATGTCGTTGATCACCTCCTGACAGTCCGATGCAATGACGAATTTCTGAAGATTGAGGTCTTCTGCGAGTGCCAAAGCTTCTCTGCAGGCGTATCTCTCTAACGTAACCGGATCAAGAACACCTGGGAAGGCCACCGATGATGATCCCAAGTAGGAACCACGATGGTCTCTGCATACCGCTGCCACAGTTCCTCCTCCTCTATGCCGGGCTACTGCTCCATTGGCATTGATCTTGCAACAGTCGGATGGGGGGTAGCCATCTTTCTTCTTGGCGCTGCGGTGCTGCACTTGGAACCGTAGATTGAGTTCTAGGTCGCTGTAGCTGCTTCAGTTCATGGATATACGCCTCAACAAAGGATATTGTTTGCACCGGGCTTTGAAAAATCGCCTCATGTATGGCTTTTCCACGAGCATACCATAGTGCCCATAATGTGATTACCGTCTTTGTGAACTGCTCATGATCCATGGACTCATTAAGCTCAAACATCTAGTTCTTAGCATTTGGTTCCTCAATCATTGTCATGGCCGAGGCCAGCTGATCATCCGAGAGGGCCCAAACACTGCGAGACATCGTACAGGAGATAAGCGCGTACCTCCAAGAATCTTGACAGCCGCATAGAGGACACGCATCCCGGACTGACATGTTCCAATTATGGAGCAGATCAGTAGTTGGGAGTGAATGCCTCGCCAATCTCCACATGAAAACTTTGACCTTTGAAGGAGCAGTTAAACTCCAAAGCGAGGACCATCCCGAATGTTCTGCCTCGTCATTCGAAGCTCCTCCTCTCCCCTCTAGCCAACTTTCTCGTTGGAGTTTTGTCTTCACCATGAACTTGTAAGCTAAACTGACAGAAAATCTTCCCTTCTTGTCCGGAGCCCACGCCCAGAAATCTTCAACATTACGAGTACAAACTGGGATCCTGAGAATGGCTTCCGCATCAATTGGCAGAAAAATGGAGCGAATTAGCTGCACGTCCCAAGAGGCATTGGCCAGCTGTAATAAGTCTGAAACCCACACAGGTGGATCTGGGATAAGTGATGTGATCGGTCTTGGCACCATATTTTAGGAATCCAGTTGTCTTCCCAGATGTCAGTCGTCCTGCCATTACCTATTCTTCGTATAATTCCCTGTTTGAGCATGTCCCTTCCATCAAGAATTGCTCTCCAAACCTAGGAAGGTCGAGAACCAAGTTCGGCTGTTCGAGTAGAGCCATTGGGGAAATATGACGCCTTGAGGATCCTTGCACTAAGAGATGAAGGTTCTTGTAAAAGTCTCCACTCCTGCCTTGCTAGCAAAGCAAGGTTAAACAACTCCAAGTCCCTGAAACCGAGACCCCCCAAATACTTTAGCCGTGTCATAACTTCCCATGAGACCCAAGTCGGCTTCCTTTCACCTTGCTTACATCCCCACCAAAATTTGCGGATGATAGACTTGATATGATCGCATAAACCTCTAGGGAGTTTGAAACAAGACATTGAAAATACCGGGATAGCTTATGCCACAGATTTAATCAGTACCTCTTTGCCTCCCGATGAAAGACACTTGCTCATCCATCCCTTCACCTTATACCATACACGATCACTCAAATACTTAAACGTGCCTTTTTTAGAATGCCCTACATCAGTCGGCATCCCCAAATACCGGTCACTCAAGGACTCATTTGGGACCTGAAGATGCCCCTTGATGGCTGTTTTGACAATCTCTGGGGTCTTCTTACTAAAGAAAATTGATGACTTCTCCTTATTAACTTTCTGACCTGAAGCCATGCAATAAGTATCCAACAGGTGTGACACCCTTTCAGCTCCATCAATGCTTGCCCTGAAAAACAGCAGGCTATCATCCGCGAATAAAAGGTGGTTCACCTCCGGAGCCGTCGGTGCTACCTTAATGCCGCAAAGTTGGGATGACTGTTGTTGGGATTTTAATAGGCACGAAAGGCCCTCTGCTGCCAACAAGAAAAGATATGGAGAGATAGGATCTCCCTGACGAATACCACGAGAAGGTCTGAACTCCTCTAACTTACTTCCATTGAACATGACCGAGAAGGAAACTGAGCTCACCATATTCATAATCACTGAAACCCATGGTGCACCAAAGCCCAGTTTCTCCATGATAGCTTTCAGATAACTCCATTTCACTCTATCATAGGCTTTCATCATATCCAACTTGAGAGCACAGTAATTGTTGTTTTTTGATCTGTTCTTTTTCATAAAATGCAAACACTCATAAGCAGAAATTATATTGTCAGAGATGAGCCTCCCTGGGACAAACGCCGACTGTTCCTCAGATATGATCTCCGGTAAAATGACTTTCAGTCGGTTAGACAGAACTTTTGATGCAATTTTATAAAACACATTACAAAGAGCAATGGGTCAGAATTGTGATAGGAGAGTGGGGTTGGATACCTTCGGTATGAGCACCAGTAGGGTATCATTTACACAGGCCGGACTTTCCTGTCCTCGAACAATTCCCAAAACAGCTTTAGTCACTGAATCACCACACACATCCCAGTGCCTTTGGAAGAAGTGTGCGGGAAAACCGTCCGGAAAGGAGCCTTGGTCGGAAACATTTGGAAGAGCGCAGTTTTGACCTCCTTATCATCATATGGAGCCAACAACTGGGCGTTCATGGCTGCTGTCACCTTGACTGTGTAACACCCCGGATGTAACTTTCCCAATTTGTACTCCAACTCTTGCCGTTTCGGCGTTAAGTTATATTTATTTTCCTCGGGTTCGGTTCTTTGTATCCGTGTGTTGTTGTCATTGTCATGCATCTCATATCATGTCATCATGCGCATTGCTTTTGCATACGTGTTCATCTCATGCATTCGAGCATTTTCCCTGTTGTCCGTTTTGCATTCCGGCGCTTCGTTCTCCTCCGGTGGTCATTTCTAGTTTTCTTTCGTGTGTGGGGATTAAACATTTCCGGATTGGACCGAGACTTGCCAAGCAGCCTTGGTTTACTACCGGTAGACCGCCTGTCAAGTTTCGTATCATTTGGACTTCGTTTGATACTCCAACGGTTAACCAAGGGACCGAAAAGGCCTCGTGTGTGTTGCAGCCCAACACCCCTTCAATTTGGCCCAAAACCCACCAAACTCTGCTCCATCATCTAGAGCGTTCGATCCCGATCGCGTGGCCGAAAACCGCACCTCATTTGGACTCTCCTAGCTCCCTCTATGCCTATTTAAACACCCCCCCCGAAATTCGGATCTCCTTCCTCCCCGAAACCCTAGATTTCTCCTCCGCCGCCGCCGAACACGTCCGAACGGACCGGACGCGTCCGCTCTGCCGCCTGCAGCCACTCCGGAGCCACCACGTGGCACCCGCCACCTCGCCGCCGCCGTGGGCCGGGGAGCCCGGAGCCGGCCCCCGCGGCCCGATCCGCCCGCGCCGCCTCCGATCCGCCCGCGCCGCCACCTCCCTCGCCACCGACGCCCCGTCGCCGCGCCGCCGCCGTCGGCCATCGCGGCCCCGGTCCCGCGCCCCTCGCCGGCGCCCGCTCGTCCGCGTCGCCCGAGGCCCCGCCGGTCGCCGCCGCCACCTCCGCCGCCAGATCCGGCCGGGAGTGGCCGGATCCACCTCTCCCGCGCCTCCCCGCCGCTTCTTCGAGCTCGCCGGAGCCGCCGCCGCCTCGCCGGAGTTCTCGATTCGCGTGCGTGAACAGTAACCCTAGATCTCGGAGGTTGATTTTTCTCTAAGTCCCGAAATTCTCAGATCCAAGTGCTTCTGTTCGTGGCTCCGTAACTTTGCATCCGTAGCTTCGATTCATGCATATAGCATATAAAAATGTTCATCTCAGAGAGTACATCATTTCATTCCATTGCATCATTTTCATTTGAGTTCATCTTGATGCCCGAAATGCTGTTAGAAGAGGGCTACTTGAGATTATTGTCAGATCTGCTACTCCATTTAGGTTTTTGTCATTTTTGCCATGATTAATGTGTGCATGCTATGCCCTGTTGCTCTACATGTGTTTTGTTAAGGGTTTTGTCATCTTTCTAGAGGTGCAACCCATGTATTTTTGTGATGTGTGTGGTGACTTGTGAAAGCTTGCAAAGTGGTGCACTTGCTAATTCTGTTTTCAGGGACTTCGTAATTTCACTAAGTCCTGGAGTTGTTTACCTCATGATGCCATATGTTCATGTTGTTTCCTAGTGATCCGTGCCTCTTTTGAGGATGATCAATAAGGATGTTTTGTTAATCTTGTAGTGCTCTATCCATCCATGTCTTTGTTTGCAATTATGAAACACCCTAGCTTGAGCCAATCAAGCTCTACTTTTGCTACTTTGTGAATCTGGGCAGATTGTCAACTTGTTTGCAATTTTGCCGATGATGTTGTAGTTGATCTGTGCATGCTATGCTATTGTTCTTGCAATGTCTAGCTTGAATTTTGTGCCTTTTGATAGATGTATGCTTGTCTTGCCATGACTTGCACCGTAGTGAGTGCATCGAGCTCGTAAACATGCCTACTTGAGCTATATTTCAGCATGTGTCAGTTTTTCACCGAGTCTGAAAACTGATTATGTTTTTGCTATGTTCACATGCTTGCAATTGTATTTTCTGATCCTTTTTGGCTCAAGGTCACTAAGGGACTTTTGTTAAGCTCTTTGAGTAGCTCCATGCCATGCTTTACTTTGCCATGTTCAGATCCTGTAGCATGTAGTTTTGTTGCTCCGAAGAGGGCTACCTGATCTGAAATTCCAGACAAGTGTTAATTTCACTAAGTCTGAGATCTGTTTGTCATATGCATTTTTGCCATGCTTGTTTGAACCTGTTAATGGGTGAATTGGCCGTAGCTCAGTGCTAGACTTTTTTAAGCATCTTGTGTGCATCCCTGCCATGTATTTTGTTGTCTTGTTTGGTTGCTGTAGCATGTTCATCTCATTGTATTTAGTTGGCTACTTGCTGTAAATCGCAGTCCGGTGTCATATTTGAATCACTTGCCATTTCCAAACCGTAACTCCGATTCTGGCGTTCTTTATATCGTTTTCAAGCGATTTCATCTCATCTTTCTAGTGGCACACTTGGTTTTCCAAGTTGAGGCCAGGTTCATGCATTTCCTGTCATATCTTGCATTTTGCATCCCGTATCGCATCCCGCATAGCATATCATCATCGCATCGTCTTGTTTGGGTTCTTGCACGTGGTTGATTGTATCCTTGTTGCTTGTTTGTCTTGTTTGGGTAGAGCCGGGAGACGAGTTCGCTAACGAGGAGCCCGTTGAGTTTGCTTTCGAGGATCCAGTCAACTCTGACAACTGTGCAGGCAAGATGATCATACCCTCAAAATCACTACTATCTTTGCTATGCTAGTTTGCTCGCTCTTTTGCTATGCCATTGCTACGATGCCTACCACTTGCTTTCAAGCCTCCCAAATTGCCATGTCAAACCTCTAACCCACCATTGTCCTAGCAAACCGTTGATTGGTTATGTTACCGCTTTGCTCAGCCCCTCTTATAGCGTTGCTAGTTGCAGGTGAAGATTGAAGGCCGTTCCTTATTGGAACATTTATTTACTTGTTGGGATATCATTATATTATCTTGCTATCTTAATGCATCTATATACTTGGTAAAGGGTGGAAGGCTCGGCCTCTCGCCTAGTGTTTTGTTCCACTCTTGCCGCCCTAGTTTCCGTCATATCGGTGTTATGTTTCCGGATTTTGCGTTCCTTACGCGGTTGGGTTATAATGGGAACCCCTTGATAGTTCGCCTTGATTAAAGCTTTTCCAGCAATGCCCAACCTTGGTTTTACCATTCGCCACCTAGCCTCTTTTTCCCTTAGGTTACCGGAGCCCAAGGGTCATCTTATTTTAACCCCCCCCCCCCCGGGCCAGTGCTCCCTCTCAGTGTTGGTCCGAACTGAGCTGCCTGCGGGGCCACCTCGGGGAAACTTGAGGGTTGGTTTTACTCGTAGCTAGTCTCATCTGAGTGTGCCCTGAGAAAGAGATATGTGCAGCTCCTATCGGGATTTGTCGGCACATTCGGGCGGTGTTGCTGGTCTTGTTTTAACCTGTCGAAGTGTCTTGAGTAACCGAGATACCGAGTCTGATCGGAACATCTTGGGAGGAGGTCTATTCCTTCGTTGACCGTGAGAGCTTGTCATGGGCTAAGTTGGGACTCCCCTGCAGGGACTGAACTTTCGAAAGCCGTGCCCGCGGTTATGGGCAGATGGGAATTTGTTAATGTCCGGTTGTAGATAACTTGAACCTTAACTTAATTAAAATGAATCAAGTGAGTGTGTTACCGTGATGGACTCTTCTCGGCGGAGTCCGGGAAGTGGACACGGTGTTGGAGTAATGTTGGCGCAGGTTGCTCTCTAGTTTCTCGCTCGTGCTTTGCCTCCTCTTCTCGCTCTCTTTTGCGAATAAGTTAGCCACCATACTTGCTAGTCGCTTGCTGCAGCTCCACTTATATTTACCTTGCCATTCCTATAAGCTTAAATAGTTTTGATCGCGAGGGTGCGAGATTGCTGAGTCCCTGTGGCTCACAGATTGCTATTACACCAGATGCAGGGCCTGATGATTCCGCTCCAGGAGACGCGTATGAGCTCAAATGGGAGTTCGACGAAGACTCTCAACGTTACTATGTTTCCTTTCCCGATGATCAGTAGTGGTGCCCAGTTGGGGGTGAACGGGACCGTTGTCGCATGTTGGGTTCTCTTTTATTTTGGCACCGTAGTCGGGCCATGAGTGTTTGGTTGACGTAATGTTATTTATGTACTTGATTGACGTGGCGAGTGTAAGCCAACTATGTTATCACCCCTTTTATTATCATATTACATGGGATGTTGTGAAGATTGCCTAACTTGCGACATATGCCTTCAATGCGATTATGTCTCTAAGTCGTGCCTCGACACGTGGGAGCTATAGTCGCATCGAGGGTGTTACAAGTTGGTAATCAGAGCCTTCCCCGACCTTAGGAGCCCCATTGCTTGATCGTTATTAGCGGCCGAGTTGTGTCTAGAAAAAAAATGTTTTGAGTCATTTAGGAATTATATATCAGAGAGTTTAGGAATTCTTTTTACTTCCCAGTCTCCTCATCGCTCTGGTAAGGCATCCTGACGTAGAGTTTTGACTCTTCTCTTCTCAAATTTCACTGAAAAAAAATTTAGGATCACGCGGGTATCTTGGAATCGTTCCGATGGTTTTATGATGAGAACATTGACTTGGTGCCTCCTGTCAGGGGTTTAGTGGAAGTGTCCCGGGGAGTTGAGCTCTGAGGTGTTGTCATCATAATTTTATCGTTGCAGTTCTGGAATACCTGAGTCTAGTACGCCGACATCGAAAATCTCTTTTATGCAGTTCGTTGGTGAGATAACCTCGACGCCACCCAGTACTGGGGCGGGAGTTCGGCAGTATCGCCATAACTTGTATAACGGATGCTTTTCAAAGGTTGAGGTAGATGGTTTCCGAAGGTTTCTTGGTTATGTGTTGAAGGATGGATACAGCTAGATGTTGGATTTGCTAGTTTGGGTGAGATATTATGCTTCCCCTGTATCCCCAACACCTGATTGCATAACCGGAAAGGTTCGGGAGTTTCATAGGTGGGAATTCTAGTAGCTCTAGTTCTTCTTCCACGGATATTGATTTGAGATTGGGATTTCTTACCGATTATTCGTTCTTGATCCGTACCTTGTTGATTTATTCCTCTACCTTAATTCTACGTGGCTTCTCAATTTATGGATATGTGACCATTTCAAGAGGAATGCATTCGTTCATTTTGTTCGGATGTGAAGACTATATGTTGCAATTTTCATTCCGTTGGATTCAGCTTCAATATTTCTCTGTCAATGTGCTAATGGTGGTCAACCTCTTCAGGATGGCTCCTCCAACGCGCACGACTCCGAATCCTGATCCGCCACCACCTCCACCTCCTCCAGAGGCATGGCAAGCTGTGATGGCCGCAACCAATGCAAACACACAGTTGATCATGCAAATTCTTCAAGAGCGCAATCAAGGCAACCAAGGGAATCAAGGCAGCAATCAGAATCACTTTGCTACACTCAACCAGTTCCTTGCTAATGGGCCAAAGACTTTCAGCAATTGTGTTGAGGCAACCGATGCTGACGATTGGCTAGTGGATCTGTGCAAGCATTTCGAGTGTAGTAACGTCAGGCCTGAGGACTTTGTTAAGTTCGCTTCCTTCCAACTCAAAGATCAAGCTGCAGAATGGTTCCAGCAGTACAAGGATTCCAGTGGTGGACGTGTTATCACTTGGGATGATTTCCGTCGAGATTTCCGAGCTCATCATATTCCCCAAAGCGTGGTTGAAAGCAAGCGTGAGGAATTCCGCAACCTGAAGCAAGGCTCTTTGTCTGTCTATGACTACAACAAGTTGTTTCAGAAGCTCGCCTGCTTTGCCAAGCAGGACGTCCCTGATGAGAAGAGCATGATATTCCAGTTCAGGGATGGTCTCAGAGAAGAAATTCAGCTCGCTCTTGTTCTCTTTAAACCCTTGAGATACGATGAGTTCTACAACATGGCACTGAAGCAAGAGGCTTCTCAGTTGAGGTGTGATGCTTCCAAGAAGCAAGTCAGAGATGTTACTCCTTCTTCCTCTACTCAAGTGGCCAAGCAGCAGAAGTATTGGCTTCCTCCTCCTCCGTTCCGTCAGCCGTATCAGCAGAAGAGCAAAGGTGGCAGTGGTTCTTTCCCCCCCCCCCAACCCTGGCTTTCAGAACAAGACTTCGTCTCAAGCTCCAAGATTGAGTGCTCCGTATCACCGTCCGCTTTCAGAGGTCACGTGCAACAAGTGCCAACAGAAGGGTCACTATGCCAAAAAGTGTTTCAACCAGAGGCGTCTTCCTCCTCCTCCTCCTGTCAGATCGGCAAGTACAGCTGTGGTCAAGCATAACCCCAAGCACGCTAAGGTCAACCTGATGAATGAAGCTCAGGCGAAGGATTCGTCAGATGTGATCATGGGTAACCTTCATGTTAATGATATTTCCGCAAAAGTACTTTTTGACTTTGGTGCATCGCATTCCTTCATGTCATTCCCATTTGCATCGGAGAACAATTTTAGTACTAAGGCTTTACCTAGAGCTACGCAAGTCGTCTCTCCGGCTAAGCGTCTGAGTTCTAGTTTGACGGTTCCGGATATTTCTATCTTGATGGGTGATTTCAAGTTTCTGGCTTCTCCAATGGTTCTTGGTAACTCAGATATTGATCTTATTCTCGGGATGGATTGGCTTTCTAAGCACAAGGCTCAGCTTGATTATGCAGCCAGGCAGATCCAATTGACTCATTCGTCTGAGGATGTAATTGTCTTTGCCGCTCGAGATAATTCTATCCGTCTGTTTTCTCTCAATGAGAAGGGTGAATTGGATGCCATCTCTCAAATTCCAGTCGTCTGCGAATATCAAGATGTCTTTCCAGAAGAGCTTCCAGGAATGCCTCCGCACCGGCCAGTTGAATTTGCTATTGATCTTGTGTGTGGCACGGAACCTGTGTGCAAACGTCCTTACAAGCTCGGACCTGAAGAGTTGAAGGAGCTGAAGAAGCAACTCGATATTCAAGAGAAAATGGGTCTCATCTGGCCTAGTTCTTCTCCGTGGGGTTGTGGTGTTCTTTTTGTGAAGAAGAAGGATGGAACGGACCGACTTTGTGTTGATTACTGTCCAGTGAACAAGAAGACCATCAAGAACAAATACCCACTTCCCAACATCAATGAGCTGTTCGAACAACTCAAAGGTGCCCAAGTATTCTCCAAGCTTGATCTCCGTATGGGCTATCATCAAATTCGTATCCGTGAACAAGATATTCCCAAGACGGCTTTCAGGACAAGCTTTGGTTCATATGAATACACTGTCATGTCTTTTGGCCTCGTCAACGCTCCTCCGACATTCTCTCGCATGATAAACTTCATCTTCAACGCCTACACCAATGATTTCGTTTTGGTCTATCTCGACGACATTCTGGTTTTCTCCAAGAACAAGGAAGATAATGCCAAGCACTTGCGTTTGGTTCTTGATAAGCTAAGGGAACATCAGTTCTACGCCAAGTTCTCCAAGTGTGAATTTTGGCTCAATGAAGTGCTTTATCTTGGTCATATCATCTCTGCCAAGGGCATTGCCGTGAATCCTGAGAAGGTGTCTGCAATTGTGAATTGGGAACCTCCTCAGAACGTGAAGCAACTCCGCAGTTTTCTCGGTCTCGCAAGCTATTGCCGAAGATTCGTTGAAAACTTTTCTAAGATCGCGAAGCCTCTCTCAAATCTTCTCCAGAAGCACGTCAAGTACGTTTGGTCTCCGGAGTGTGACATTGCTTTCAACACTTTGAAAGAGAAATTGATCACTGCTCCAGTTCTGACTCCGCCTGATGAATCCAAGCCGTACGAGGTCTTTTGTGATGCCTCTCTCCAAGGTCTTGGCGCAGTATTGATGCAAGAGAAGAAAGTCGTTGCTTATACATCTCGCCAGTTGAAGCCTAATGAGAAGAACTACCCCACTCATGATCTCGAGTTGGCGGCAGTTGTGCATGCTCTTTTGACTTGGAGACATCTTCTATTGGGAAGAAAAGTGGACATTTTCACTGATCACAAGAGTCTCAAGTACATCTTCACTCAGCCTAATCTCAACCTCAGACAAACTCGATCGGTCGAAATGATTCAAGAGCATAATCCGAGTATCGAGTATACTCCAGGCAAGGCCAATGTGATTGCTGATGCATTGAGCAGGAAGGCCTACTGCAACAGTCCGATTCTCAAGCCTTATCAACCCGAGCTTTGTGAAGCTTTTCGCAAACTTAACCTGCAAGTTGTTCCTCAAGGTTTCCTCGCCAACCTTCAAGTCTCTCCTACCTTGGAAGACCAGATTCGCCAAGCCCAGCTTCTTGATGCTATGGTGAAAAAGGTGAAGATTGGGATTGCCAAGAGTCAACCCAAGTGCAAGTGCTACCGCCTTGATGACAAGGACACTCTCTTCTTCAAGGATCGTATTGTTGTACCCAAAGGTGACCTCCGTAAAGTGATCATGAATGAGGCTCACAATTCTCTCCTCTCCATCCACCCTGGGAGCACGAAGATGTATCAGGACCTTAAGCAAGCTTATTGGTGGACTCGAATGAAGCGCGAGATCGCTCAATTCGTGAATGAATGTGATGTCTGCAGAAGAGTGAAGGCAGAACACCAAAGGCAAGCGGGTCTCCTCCAACCTCTTGCCATTCCAGAATGGAAGTTTGACCACATTGAAATGGACTTCGTGACTGGGTTTCCTAAGTCCAAGCGTGGCAATGATGCTATATTCGTTGTCATCGACAAACTCACCAAAGTGGCTCATTTTCTGCCTATCAAAGAGTCGATCACTGCAGCTCAATTGGCGGAACTCTATACCTCTCGTATTGTCTCTCTGCACGGTATTCCACAAGTGATCTCTTCAGACCCCAATCTCTCTCCCTGTTGGCCTGTCCTGACCCTCTTCGGGTCTTGTTTTGGAGGCGGGCTGATAGGATCACCACTGCCTCCTATGGCTTTTCCCACAGGAACTATTTCCAAGCCAGTAGTTGGAGCTACAACTACTTCATCAGAGCCTCTTTTCCTGTTAGTTTCAGGAGTGTCATGAGATTCCATCTCAGTATCATCTTCCCTATCGCTGGAAGGTTGGCTTTGAAGATTAGCTCCCTTTGGTTGGTCCTTCTCCTTCTTCCTCTGGTTATTGTTATGGCGTCGAGTCGCCCATGCTGTGGTGGCTGGGGCACGAAGATTCTTGAAGACGAGAGCCGAAGGAGGATGTAGACCATCTCTGTGCTCTTTAAACTCATGGCCCATCATCCCACATACCTGACACCAATCTGGCAAACGCTCATATTTTACGGCAAAGATTTCCCGTTCACCACCGCGAACAATCGAAGTTGCTTTCTTCAACGGGTTACGAACATCCAGCCTCACACGTACATGGTAGAAATTGCCTTCAAAATCAAAGGAAGAGGGCTCGGAGTCCACAAACTCGCCTAGTTTTGAGGCCAAAGCCCTGACCTTGCCATGATACGCCATGGGCAGATCAATGATCCGAGCCCATATGTCAAACTTGAAGAGTTCAATGGTTGACGGCTTAGTATATCCGTCATAAGGCGCAATGATCACCAGATTACCTCTGAAGTGCCACGGCCCGCCTTGAGTTACTGTCTCCCAGTCCCCCAAGCAGTTAAACTGCATGATGAACAGATTGCTCTCCAAAGTCTTGATCTTGACATTCCTCGCCAGGTCCCAAGCAGATCTCATGTTCTTGAAGAACCACTACGTGCTGAAATCTTTATCCATGTGTACACGGACCACAATCATCCACCGAAGATCCTCTTCCGGCGGGGCATCATCTTCTTCAAAGATCACGTCGTCCAGATCGTCCTCACCTAGGGCCAACTCCTTCATCAGATCATCTATCTTGCCCCCGGATTTGTCCCTAGACCCAGAGGTCCCGCTCTTGTTCGCCATGGTCCCGATGCAGAGAAAACCCCAACCGCCAAAGAGCTGGTGGAGGAGAAAACCCTAGACGCCTGAAAAACCAATCGCCTCCCTCCGTCCAAACCGGAGTAAACAGCAATAAACTGTTCCCAGCAGCCCGAGAGGAGGAGAGATCAGCCAGCGACGAGGGGAAAAGGTAGAAAAGTCTCAACGTCGCCAGCGGCGGCGAGAGAAGATAAACCCTAACAGGAGGGAATCCATCAGCGAGTACTCCTTACTACTCGCGAGAAATAAAGGTTTACTTTCTGACGGTCGATCATCATCGGCGGTGCGATGGCGGCAGGTCCGCGTAAAAGCCCACCGCACGCGCATTCACGCTCAAAGCCCACTAGGAAATTCTTTCTTTCTTTGTTTGGAGCGTGCAACACGTTCGAAGTGATTCTGTCAAGGCGAATTGCGACAAATATAAACCCGGATATCCCGTTTCTTCTATGGGAGAAGAAGATTTGGTTGATCAGTGTGTATCGTCGCGACGTTGATTCTGGGCTCCTGCTATCCCGTCGGCCGTGCCAAATTGGGTCGGCGTCACGAGTCACGTCGCACCGCGTCATCTTTTCGAGGCTGCCAGCTACGTTTCCTGCATTGTTTGCCTGCCTGCCTTAAAGCTAAGGCCAACTCCACCGCGCGACCTCATCTTGTTCGGGTGCGTTCGTTTGGGGTGAAATGGATGAATAGCGCGGCCCAACACGCGACCTCAAATGGACAAATGTCCGAATTTCGTTCTTTTTTGACCTATCCCCGTCCAAACTTATGTTCGGTTTGGAGTGAAACGGACGCGCGCGGACGGCCTGGACACACGTCCTTGTCCTTCCCGTGGCCCGCCTGTCAGGGACACTAGCAGCCCCTCCGCTCCCAATGCTTCCACCCTCTCTCTCCCGCCCCGCCCCGCTGCCGGCGCCGCCGCTATTCTCCGGCCGCCTCCTCTCCGCGCAGCCCCCGGCCATCCCTACCAAACCACGTCTCGACATGGCCGCCACCACGCCCGCGCTTTCGCCGTAGGTTTGGCCGTCGATCGGAGAAGGTTTGGCCGTCATCGTCTTTGCCGGTGGCAGAGGGGACACGATCGCTGGCGACGTACCACGTCGGCCTCGACAGCTTCCAACGAGAGCTCCAGAGCGGCCAGTAGCCGGCCGACAACCACCCCTGCTGCGTCGAGGTGATCATCGCAGCCTCTTCCAACGAGAGCTCCACGAGTTTTTCTTCCATCACTTCCTTTGTTCATCGGACGATTCATCGTCGGATGATGAAGATCTTGTGGTGGCTGCACTGGTCGTTCACAACCACATTCAACGGCAGCTTCCTCGGTAGAGGGGGTCAGTCCCTAGCCGTGCTCCCAATCTGAACCACAATAGGGAGAGAGGCCACACCCTGCTCTATGCCGATTACTTTGCGAACACCCCGCTTTTCAAGCCGGATAAATTTCGTAGCCGTTTTCGTATGGCAAGGCATGTGTTCAATCGTATCCGAGAGAGAGTGGTTGCTCATGACCCATACTTCGAGTGCAAGACGGATGCCCTTGGCAAGCTTGGATTCCCCTCTTACTAGAAATGCACCGTGGCCATCTGCATGCTTGCATATGGTATTCCAGACAATCTGGTGGATGAGTATGTGCGTATGAGTGAGACAACATGTCTAATGTCAATGTACAAGTTTTGCCAGGCTGTGATCGAGGTGTTTGGCCCAGAGTACTTGAGGCAGCCAACTGCCGCTGATACAGAGAGATTGTTGGCGACCAACGCAGCTAGAGGCTTTCCAGGCATGCTTGGCAGCATAGATTGTATGCACTAGGAGTCGAAGAACTGTCCATTTGCTTGGCAGGGCCGGTACAAGGGGCATGTCAACGGGTGCACTGTCATGTTAGAAGCGGTGGCATCGTAGGATCTTTGGATATGGCATTTTTTCTTCGGCAGCGTTCTCTAGTCTTCGCGAGGCTTGCAGAAGGCCACTCCTCACCTGTCAACTTTGAGATCAACGGCCATCAGTACAACAAGGGATACTATCTAGCTGATGGTATATATCCTCAGTGGTCAACTTTTGTGAAAGCAATCTCGAAGCCCTAAGGTGAGAAGAGAAAGAGATTTGCCCAAATGCAAGAGAGTTGTAGAAAGGATGTTGAACGTGCTTTTGGTGTGCTTCAATCCCGGTAGGGTATCATTCGAAACCCTGCACTGTAATCGGATGAAAGGAAGCTTTGGGAGGTGATGACTGCTTGTGTGATCATGCACAACATGATCGTCGAGGACGAGCGTGATTAGAGTATTTTCGACCAAGGATTTGATTATCAAGGTGAAAATATTGAGCCCCTGCACCAAGACCCGGCCACATTTGAACAGTTTGTCCAATTCCACCGTGAGATGCGTGATTGGAACACTCATTTGAATCTTCAAAATGATTTGGTTGAGCACGTGTGGGATCACATTGGCAACCACTAGATGTATTGGTTCATTTTATGTTCAGTCAAGACATTTTTGATTTGGTTGTAAAACTATTTTATTAAAAAACAATTTTAATTCAGTTGTAAAACTATTTTAATTTTCACACAAATATTTGGGTTGTAAACTAGTTTTGATGAAAATATAGGCATTTTTTGCCCTGACGGACAAGATAGGGCAAACGGATGTGGCCGCGCGCTGGGCGCACGGCCAACGCATCCCAGAACACGCCCGGACATGACCCCATTACTCTGCCTAAACAGACAGAATCCGGACAAAACGGACATCCTTTGGGGTCGCACGATGGAGTTGGCCTAAAGCCGAGCGAAACGAGACATGACACAGGTGAAGTGGTGGGTCCTCCAAATCCTAACGTCGACGCATCTTGCCGGATCAGACTCGAGTCGTGCCAAAGGTGAGGAAGTTTGCATCCAATCCAATGTTCATAACAGTGTTCTTGCTGATTACTCCAAAAACACGGTGATTTTGAGTTTGAGAATGCGAAGTAAAAAAGCATTAGAGCACCACCGACACAAAGGTGAAGCGGCAGTGTTGCTTGATATTTCCGGTTGTGTTGGTGCACGCTGTGTCGCAGACATGCGTACCTCCCGATCGATGGGGTAAGGCCAACTCCACCGTGCGACCCTATCTTATCCACCCCCGTCCATTTAGGGTAAAAGGTATAAACAGACGGCCCAACGCGCGGGAGCAGACAGACTTTTGTCCGTTTTGTGTCCACTTTCGACCCATCCCCGGCCCAAGTTTGCGTCGATTTTGGGTGAAACGAACAGCGCGTGGACGGGCGGGACGTGCGCGCTTGTCCTCTCCTGGCCCGCCTGTTGGTGGCACAAAGCAAAACCCCCCGCCCCCATTTGACGCCATTTTCCCCAAACCCTCCCATGTTCCTCCCGCCCCCCTCCCTCTCCGTCCATGACCGACGCCTGCCGAATTCCAACGGCCTGGCCGTCGACCCACCCGGAAAGGTGAAGAAGAAGGCGGCCAAGGCGCCAAGGAAGTCGCAGTCGGAGTGCACGCCAGAGGAGATCGCCAAGTTGGACGCAGAATCGGCGAAGAGGAGGAACCGGAGGGCGGTCGTCAAGGGCAATGCCGCCGCGGCCAAGTTCGCCGCCGAGCACGATGTGATGGAGGCCGCACGGCGCAGGGCCGCGGTCGACGAGAAGGAGGACATCGTCAACAAAGCACACACCCTCCTCATGCTTGGTATGTGTCGTCCAGCCGGTTTCCCTGCAGCGGCCGTCGGCCTGGCGAGCACAGCGCACTGCCAGTCGCCGACGTGGTGGATGATGAAGCTATGTACCTAAGGTAGGGTCACGGACCTGTCCAAAAGAGCCCTACCCAAGGACATCCCTAGAATAAGTCACCTTTCAATCGACTTGAAGGTATCCCACTCGACGGGTTCAAGACACTCGACCAAGAAGCTATCACTCGACCATGAAGCCAACCACTCGACTGCCAGGAGGCTTAAAGTCACTCCGCAGGCAAACGATAGGCTATTAAGTAGTCTTTATGGTCATTATGGCACTTTATCAGGGGCGTTACCAGTAACGCCCAACCTTAAATGTACCTTAAACCCTGCATTACTGAGGGCAGGAGAGGACCGGCGAACTCTATATAAGCCACCCCCC
>NC_053023.1:570465726-570505492 GCF_003073215.2 Triticum urartu | reverse complement strand
TTGGCCTAAGTTGGTTTATGGCCACGGCTGGCCTGGTTGATATCCATAATAATAGTTGGGGTCGTACTGCGATGAGGAAGAAGAAGGCTTAGATTGCCACTGGCTGGCAATCATCTCCGGATCCCACTGATAGTTAGACTGTCGTGAAGGATCAAATTGTGGTCCCGATTCTGGCTCCTCGGCTGGTGCAGGGTTTCGGTAGGCGTGAATAGCCATCAACGGAACAAGGTACATGCCTATAGTCAAATCAAACAAAGAAGGAGCAGGCAAGGTAATAGTCTCAGGATGATGTTTATTAAAGAACAATTGATATTTAAGCTCTCCTGCCCTATTCTTAATAATAAAATCATGTGCCCATACTTTTATAATCTAGATAAACATGAGGCAGCACTTTTTCTTCCTTCTCAGCATGCCTAATAGGTATGTTAAAATGTGCAGCTAGGCGTGTAGCATAGATGCCTCCAAAGATGGGACCCTTAGTACGGTTCATACTTAACCGTCTAGCAATAATGCCGCCCATACTAAAAGAGTTATCACCGTATAAGCCATGGTGCAAAATAATAATATCAGGGATACTCAGGTTTCCACAGTTTCCGTGGCCAATTAAGCAACGACTAGCAAATAATGCAAAGTAGCGTAAAACAGGAAAATGTATGCTAGTGATCCGTGCATCGGAAACCTTCCTTGTTTCCCCTACAGTGATAGTGTCAATAAATCCCTCCACATCATCAAGATGTGGTTCTTCTGTCTTGCCCCCAAAAGGGACTAAACAAATTCGACAAAAATCATAAAGTGACATCTCCTTATGCTCATCATATAAATGAAATTCCACCGTAGGTGGTGAGTTCTTAGAATAAAAATGAAAGTTTTGCACAAAGGTATTTGTGAGTAAGAGATACTGATCGCATTGGTCGTGGAGGAAAGCGGTAAGGCCTGCAGTCTGAGCCAACTCATGAAAATCTTCATAAATCCCGGCTGCTCTTAAGAAATCCTCGGAAGGCCATTCACACGCCCGAACCTCCGCAGTGCGCGGCAAATTATACTTAGGCTTCGGTGCCTTTTCCTTCGATCTTTGGCTCGATGAGCCCCTCAATAATATCCTCATCATTTTCTGAAAAATTCTGAAATTTTTAGTAACTTCAAAATAAAAGTAAACCAAACTCAATAATATTGATAGCAACCACTCCTACAAGTGCCTAGGGCCTATATCATGCATCAAAACTACTTTTGACCTTATAAATTTGACATGCAAGCTCAAGAACAGGGTCACCTAAGCAGCAAAAAATTGCAATGAGTAAAGCACTAGAACAAAAACTAATTGGACCAATGGAGGAGTCACATACCAAGGAACAATCTCCCCAAGCAGTTTTGTGAGAGGTGCTTTGAGCAAGGAGATCGAAAATGGCAGAAAAGAGGGCTGGAACTCGTGCTTGAGTTGGTTTTTCGTGTTTGTGGGAGGAAGAAGAAGAGGATGCGTGCAGGAATAAGTGGAGGAGGGCCACCGTGGGCCCACGAGGCAGGGGGCGCGCCCACCCCCTAGGGCGCGCCCTCCACCCTCGTGGCAAGGTGGTTGGCCCCCTGGTGTGTTCTTTGTTCCATAAATCCTCAAATATTCTAGAAAAATCATATTTAATTTTCAGGGCATTTGGAGAACTTTTATTTTGGGGACATTTTTATATTGCACGGATAAATCAGGAAACAGACAAAAAATACTATTTTTACTTTATTTCAACTAAATAATAGAAAGTATAAAGAGGGTACAGAGGGTTGTGCTTCTAGTTTCATCCATCTCATGCTCGTCAAAAGGAATCCACTAGCAAGGTTGATCAAGTCTTGTTAACAAACTCATTCCGATTAACATGAAACCGGAGAAATTTCGAATAACACTAGGTTACCTCAATGGGGATATGCACATCCCCAATAATAAGTATATCATATTTCTTCTTGACAGTAGGAAGAGGAAATTCAAAACCTCCAAATATAATCGATGGAATTTTTCCGATAGAATTAATACTATGAACTTGAGGTTGTTTCCTCGAAAAGTGTACCGTATGCTCATTACCATTAACATGAAAAGTGACATTGCCTTTGTTGCAATCAATAACATCCCCTGCAGTATTAAGAAAGGTCTTCCAAGAATAAAAGACATACTATCGTCCTCAGGAATATCAAGAATAACAAAGTCCGTTAAAATAGTAATGTTTGCAACCACAACAGGCACATCCTCACAAATACCGACAGGTATAGCAGTTGATTTATTAGCCATTTGCAAAGATATTTCAGTAGGTGTCAACTTATTCAAGTCAAGTCTACGATATAAAGAGAGAGGCATAACACTAACACCGGCTCCAAGATCACATAAAGCAGTTTTAACATAGTTTCTTTTAATGGAGCATGGTATAGTAGGTACTCCTGGATCTCCAAGTTTCTTTGGTATTCCACCCTTCAAAGTATAATTAGCAAGCATGGTGGAAATTTCAGCTTCTGGTATCTTTCTTTTATTTGTAACAATATCTTTCATGTACTTAGCATAAGGATTCATTTTGAGTATATCAGTCAATCACATACGCAAAAAGATAGGTCTAATCATTTCAGCAAAGCGCTCAAAATCCTCATCATCCTTTTTCTTGGATGGTTTGGGAGGAAAAGTCATGGGTTTCTGAACCCAAGTGGCTCTTTCTTTACCATGTTTCCTAGCAACAAAATCTTTCTTATCATAACGTTGATTCTTTGATTGTGGGTTATCAAGATCAACAGCAGGTTCAATTTCTACATCATTATCATTACTAGGTTGAGCATTATTATGAACATCATCATTAACATTTTCATTAGGTTCATGTTCATTGCCAGATTGTGTTTCAACATCAGACATAGGGATATCATTTGGATTATCAGGTGGTTTAGCAATAGGTTCACTAGAAGTTTGCACAGTTCTATAATTTTTCTTTTTCTTCTTTTTAGAAGAACTGGGCATCAATATTATTTCTCTGAGAATCTTGCTCAATTCTCTTAGGGTGGCCTTCAAGATACAAAGGTTCCTGAGTCATTCTTCCAGTTCTAGTAGCCACTTTAACAGCATAATTATTTTTCTTACTATTTATCTCATTGAGCAATTCCTTTTGAGCTTTAAGTACTTGTTCTACTTGAGTGATAACCATAGAAGCATGTTTGCTAACAAGTTTAAGTTCACCTCTAATATTAACCATATAATCACCCAAATATTTAATCATATCAGCATCTTGTTTTAATTATCTACCAAAATAAGCATTGAAGTCTTCTTGCTTAAACATAAAATTATCAAACTCATCCAAGCATTGACTAGCAATTTTAGCAGGAGGGATTTCAGCTTTATCATATCTATATAGAGAATTTACCTTTACTACCTGTGTCGGGTTATCGAGGTCTGGAGGTTCTTCAATAAATAAAGGATTAAGATCATATGCTTCTTCAATAGGCGGTAAATTAAGACCATGTATTTCTTCAATTGGAGGTAAATTCTTAACATATTCAGCTTTAATACCTTTTTATTTCATAGATTTCTTTGCCTCTTGCATATCTTCGGGACTGAGAAATAGAACACCTCTCTTCTTCGGAGTTGGTTTAGGAATAGGATCATTAATTGGAGCAGGATCTGGATCAGGAGCTAGCTCAGGAGGTGCCCAATTATTTTCATTTGTCAACATATTATTCAATAAGATTTCAGCTTCATCCGGTGTTCTTTCCCTGAAAAGAGAACCAGCACAATTATCCAGGTAATCTCTGGAAGCATCAGTTAGTCCATTGTAAAAGATATCAAGTATTTCATTTTTCTTAAGAGGATGATCAGGCAAAGTATTAAGTAACTTGAGAAGCCTCCCCCAAGCTTGCGGGAGACTCTCTTCTTTAATTTGCACAAAGTTGTATATTTCCTTTAAAGTAGCTTGTTTCTTATGAGCAGGGAAATATTTAGCAGAGAAGTAGTAAATCATATCCTGGGGACTATGCACACAACCAGGATCAAGCGAATTAAACCATATCTTAGCATCACCCTTTAATGAGGACGGAAATATTTTAAGGATATAAAAGTAGCGATATCTCTCATCATTAGTGAACAGGGTGGCTATATCATTTAATTTAGTAAGATGTGCCACAACAGTTTCAGATTCATAGCCATGAAAAGGATCAGATTCAACTAAAGCAATTATATCAGGATCAACAGAGAATTCATAATCCTTATCAGTAACACAGATAGGTGAAGTAGCAAAAGCAGGGTCAGGTTTCATCCTAGCATTTAGAGATTGCTTATTCCATTTAGCTAATAACCTTTTGAGTTCATATCTATATTTGCAAGCTAAAATAGCTAAAGAAGCTTCTTAATCAAATAAATAACCCTCAGGAATAACAAGTGATTCTTCATCATCACTTTCATCATCATAATCGGATTCAATATTTTCAATCTCTCTAGCCCTAGCAAGTCGTTCCTCGAGAAAATCACCAAGTGGCACAGTAGTATCAAGCGTAGAAGTAGTTTCATCATAAATATCATGTATAGCAGAAGTAGCATCATCAATAACATGTGACATATCAGAACGAATAGCAGAAGCAGGTTTAGGTGTCGCAAGCTTACTCATAACAGAAGGTGAATCAAGTGTAGAGCTAGATGGCAGTTCCTTACCTTCCCTCGTAGTTGAGGGATAAATTGTTGTCTTAGCGTCTTTCAAATTCTTCATAGTGTCCAGCAAATATAAATCCCAAGTGACTCAAAGAATAGAGCTATGCTCCCCGGCAACAGCGCCAGAAATTAGTCTTGATGACCCACAAGTATAGGGGATCGCAACAGCTTTCGAGGGTAGACTATTCAACCCAAATTTATTGATTCGGCACAAGGGGAGCCAAAGAATATTCTCAAGTATTAGCAGCTGAGTTGTCAATTCAACCACGCCTGGAAACTTAGTATCTGCAGCAAAGTGTTTAGTAGCAAAGTAATATGATAGTGATGGTAATGGTAACAAAAGAGTAACGAAAGCAAAGTAATGTTTTTGGTATTTTGTAGTGATTGTAACAATAGCAACGGGAAAGTAAATAAGTGTAAACCAGTATATGGAAAGCTCGTAGGCATCGGATCAGTGATGGATAATTATGCTGGATGTGGTTCATCATGTAACAGTCATAACATAGGGTGACACAGAACTAGCTCCAATTCGTCAATGTAATGTAGGCATGTATTCCGAATATAGTCATACGTGCTTATGGAAAAGAACTTGCATGACATCTTTTGTCCTACCCTCCCATGGCAGCGGGGTCCTAATGGAAACTAAGGGATATTAAGGCATCCTTTTAATAGAGAACCGGAACAAAGCATTAGCACATGGTGAATACATGAACTCCTCAAACTACGGTCATCACCGGTAAGTATCCCGATTATTGTCACTTCGGGGTTAACGGATCATAACACATAATAGGTGACTATAGACTTGCAAGATGGGATTAAGAACTCTCATATATTGATGAAAACATAATAGGTTCAGATCTGAAATCATGGCACTCGGGCCCTAGTGACAAGCATTAAGCATAGCAAAGTCATAGCAACGTCAATCTCAGAACATAGTGGATACTACGGATCAAACCCTAACAAAACTAACTCGATTACATGATAAATCTCATCCAACCCATCACCGTCTAGCAAGCCTACGATGGAATTACTCAAGCACGGCGGTGAGCATCATGAAATTGGTGATGGAGGATGGTTGATGATGACGACGACGACGAATCCCCCTCTCTGGAGCCCTGAACGGACTCCAGATCAGCCCTCCCGAGAGGTTTTAGGGCTCGGCGGCGGCTCCATATCGTAAAATGCGATGAAATCTTCTCTCTTATTTTTTTTCTCCCCGAAAGCAGATATATAGAGTTGGAGTTGGAGTCGGGAGGTCTCCAGGGGGCCCAGGGGGGCACGCCCCCACCCTCGTGGAACGGGTGTGGGGCGCCTGGTCTTCATCTTTGGTGAGGATTTTTTATTATTTATTGGAAGATATTCCGTGGAGTTTCAGGTCATTTCGAGAACTTTTGTTTTCTGCACATAAAACAACATCATGGCAATTCTGCTGAAAACAACGTTAGTCCGGGTTAGTTCCATTAAAATCATACAAGTTAGAGTCCAAAACAAGGGCAAAAGTGTTTGGAAAAGTAGATATGACGGAGACGTATCAGCCGACCGTGGAGCTGTTTAGATTATACTTTTATCTGAACCGGCAGAACGAGTGCACCAACGGCCTTAGCTTAGAGCTTGGAGGCATCTCAATTCAACGCCGGCAGGGCGCTGTCTTCCCCCTCATAGTCTTGCCGAGTCATCCAAAAGACTGGAATCAGACTTGGTTTTACTGCCAAGACATTTCACTGGCAAACGAGAGGCCACTGCCGGGTTATCGCCCCGAACGTCTTGACTCCAAGTTTGTGCTTCCTGACAAGCTCACTGTCGCTGAACGCAGGAAGCTGATACTATCCATCAAAAGGATTAATGCTCTGTTAGGAAACGGGTTAACTGAAGTTGATCTGACCCTCTGCTGGATCTCATGGCGGGTCATCCCTCTAAGCCATCGGTCAAAACTGATGTATGAATATGGTGGAGGCCCGGATGACTCTCTTCGTCACAGCCCCTTCAATTAACAGAAGACGATATTGTTTGAATGTCAACCCTTCTGGTGAACGGGAAATACGAAGATTACAGTATTGTCGGGTTAAACCCCTTCTGCAAGCTTAACCCGGTGCCAGAAGTAAGGATATTCTGATCTCTTCTCCTTTGTATCTCTCTCAGCCATATTGTTTAATACTTGCCTGACCTTTTCATCGTGTTTTTACCTGTCTGCAGGCCAACTCTGACTTCTGGAAAGTTAAATATGACCACGAAGCTGCCAAGAAAGCGAGAGTCACGGCCATAAACGCCAAGAAAACGACCTGGGGGTTAAAAAAGAAGAAGAAGAACACTGCCGAAGACTGGATGAGACTTGAAGATACTTCTGGATCGGAGGTAGCCCTTGACTCCCTTGGCCAACTTTTTAATAATCTTATTGACACTATTCATTTCCAGGATGACACTGAGGCCAGTCAGGCCATGGAAGAAGAGGTAACTATCATTTCCTCTGACTCAGAGCCCTTGCCAAGACAAAAAATTCGACGAGTGATCCGTAAAGTAAGGTTTTCTAACCCTTTAGCTCACTTGGATCCCAACTTTATTTTTGAAAAAGCAGCAACATGAGAGCCACCGTCAAGCCCGGACGGAAGACGAACTGGCTGTTGTTCTTCAACAAACTCCTCAGAAGTGCCGGAATGAGGTTTACTTCTTTTGTCCTTAACTCTGTTTAATGGATCCTTTCCCTTGCATTACTTTAACTTTATTTTATCTTTTTAGGAGGTGTCTCGCTCTTCTGGCGACTCACCGCAAACCCAATTTCCGGCCTTCAAGACCGCCCCTGGGTAATGAAAAATCCTCCTTTTTTTGGGTTGTTCAAATTGTATCTTTGAACTGACAGTCCTGCAATATTTCTCTTAGTGGCCAAGCTAAGTCCAACAAGGCAAAGGCACTTAAACCGGCGGAAGACCCGCCAATCCTTGCATCTGACCCGACTAGGCCACTTTCCCCTCCATTAACTGACGCCCCAAAAGACCCGCTTGTCGATGCAGAAGAAAATCCTCCTGAGTCGTCGTTTGATGAGACCACCGTGAATCCTTCCGCAACTGGACCATCAAGCTCAGCCAACCCTCCATCACCGTCTGCACAAGACGTTCAGATCACCGGGAGCTGTTTTATTGAGCCATGGAATCCAACCGTGCTGGCTCGGTGTACTGCGAAACAAGAGGCATTGGAGAGGCAGAAAGTGTGCTTTGACGTTGCCAATTACGACCATCTAAATGCCAACGATATTTTATCCGGCTATCTCATCCATGTGCACTCCAGTCGCGACTCTGAGATCGAAATGGTCAAACTGTTGCAGTTGAAATACGAGGTACGTTCTTCCGGCTTATCTATATTCCTCCAGCCCCCAAGTCTTCAGATTATGAGAGAACCGAAATGATCTGTAGACTTTATAATATAGGCCAAGACCTTTACCTTTGAAACTTTTCTTGAATTCACTAAAATAGAACAAAACTTCACCTGTAGTCCCCAAGGGTTGGTTCCTTTTGATCATAAATGAGTCGGTACTTTAAATTGTTTTGTACCATATTCAAATGACTTAATACTCTGGCTTAACCTTGAGAAACTTGCTGAACTGCATACATTAGCCCCCAAGTGCCAAGTGTTGTTACTTTGTAAAGTACTTGGGACTTAAAGTATGTCTGTAGAGTCATAAGAAATTGTTTTGGCATACATTAGCCCCCAAGTGTCAAGTGGTTTTTTGTAAAGTACTTGAGACTTGAATTGTGATGTTTGAACCTTTGAGCAAAATCTTGACTCATCTGAGTATGTTTTCTTGCAGAATGCCTTATCTGAACTAAACTTGCAGTTGACTGATGCGAAGACCCGGCTAGCAGGTCAGGAATCAGAAATCAAGTCTGCTGACTCCAAATTGCAAATAAGTCTTTCTGAGACGGAAAATTTAAAGACCAGCTTCGCTGCCAAGAAGAGAACCTGGGAAGAGGAAAAAACGCTTCTGACACAACGCGCCGAGAAGGCCGAAGCAGCCCTTGAAGAGGTTTCAACAGAACTAAACGGTTTAAAGGGCCGGGTGTCTCAAATGGTGGCCGCCATCTTTGGTAAGCCGTCTATCTGCAATCATGTGTACTCCTTTGCTGATCCGGAATATAAGCCGCCAGCTGACCTTGTGTATAAAATATGTGCATGCCCACGAAGCAAAAACCTGAGCCAAGATCCTTTGATTAAACTGAAGGCAGTGTATACCTTAGTAGAACAACTGTATATTGGCGCACAACGGGCACATGCCTCCATCTCTCCTGCCAATCAAGGACCCAACCGGCTCAGGGATGTCTTGAAGAAACTGTCAATCCTGCCTGCCAGATTTCAAGAAGTGAAGCGCTCCTGTGCGCGAGCCGGAGCTTTGACTGCCCTGAGCCGCTCCAAGGCTTGGGTGCCAGACCTAGACCCGGCAGACGTGGCCAGAGGCTATCCCACCGTGAAGGAAGATGGATCTCCCTTTGAGCAGGAGGACTTCATGGCTTGCGTGCACAGAGTCCGACCTCAGGCAACTACCCTTGGAGATGACACCAACATCGACAAATACCAGTCGGGTTTTGATGTTGAAAATAAGAAGAGACTCCCTCGTACAAGGTGACGGATTTGATCCCACCTGTAAGAGAAAATACATTTGCCCCGGAAGTTGACCCGGCCGGCCTGATCGATGAAGAAGCCGAATTTGTCGTCGTGAATGGTTTTGACTGGTCAAAACCCAACTTCCAGCCAACAGAGGGCGGTGAACCGGCGAGGGAGGAGTAATAACCATCTTCATTGGCTTATAAAAAGCCTTCTAATAGTTTAGCTGTGAAAACACTCAATGCCTTGCCTATGCCATCGTGCATAAAACACTGTGTGTGACTCCGTATTTCCTGATGGCAACATATGCATAATATTTGATGATTATTTCTGCAACACTTTAACTCTGTTCCTGTAGATACTAGAGAAAAGACTGGCTTGGCGGCTTAGAACTGAACAGGTTAAAACACCCGGCTTATAGCCAATATGTTTACCATAAAAACAAAAACAGATATAAATAAAGGACAAGGGCTGAAACTAACCCTTTGGTTAATGCAGCAGTCAATTGCATATAAATAATAGACATACTTGTAGCTTTGATCCTTAGACCACCGGCTTGAATAACCCGGGTAATGAAGTTGATAACTCAATCTTTCTGAGAAGTCAATGTCTCTGAATACTTAATGATCAACATACCTTGGTGGCCTTGTTGTCAAATAAACAAGCCGGTGAAGAAGATCATGCTAATTATTTGTGGAATTGAGACAACAAAAAACTAAAAGGCAAATAACAGGTAACAAGTACAATTTAACCTTATGTTCAAAGGTTGGTGGCTTCTGATTCGAATACGATCAGTAAACCGGACCAAAGGGGTTAAGCTAAGGTTCGAATGCGACCATATAGCCCCCAGTGGCTTTGGCGTTGCGCCGATCAAGAGGGTACCGACAGCTATGTTCTCTTTGGTGTTTGAACAGGAAGCTCCCAAATGACCTTGAGAGGTTTTTAACGACCCTGATTCGAATATGATCCAAGTCGGACCCAAAAGGGGTTAAGCTATGATTCGGATATGATCAAGAAGCCCCCAAGTGAGTTTGGCCTTGAGCCGATCAAAAGGGTTACGACGGCTATGTTCTCTTTGGTTCGAATATGACCTATGTTTGAACAGGAAGCCCCTAAGTGACCATGATATTGCAGCTAGATTCGAATACTATCATAAGCTGGACCAAAAAAGGTTAAACTGGATTCAAATATGATCAGCTCCTTAATACTCATTGGAAAATAAGAAATACAAAGATGCATAATCTTTGAAAAGAAAAGAGACCGATGGTCTTACTTTATTGTTGATAATGGTATATACAATGTGAAAGTATGTACATGATGAGAGCCGGTGGCTCAAGTGTAGTATGGCCGAAATTGAGCAATGTTCCACGGCCGGCGGGTCTTCTCCTCCTTACGTGAGTCTTTGTGCTCTCGAACGTCAATGAGGTAATACGACCCGTTGTTTAAGTTCTTGCTGACCACAAAAGGTCCTTCCCAAGGTGGGGATAACTTGTGTGCATCTGAAAGATCCTGGATGAGCCAGAGCACCAGGTCACCTTCCTGAAAAGTCCTGGACTTAACCCGGCGGCTGTGATGACGGCGCAGGTCCTGTTGATAAATTGCTGATCAAGCCGCTGCTAAGTCTCATTCCTCATCGAATAAGTCAAGTGCATCCTGTCTGGCTTGTTCATTATTAGCTTCAACATAAGCTGCCACACAGGGCGAGTCATGACGGATGTCACTAGGCAGCACTGCTTCTGCACCATACACCATGAAAAAAGGTGTGTAACCTGTGGACCTGTTCGGTGTGGTGTTGATACTCCACAACACCGAGGGTAATTCCTCTACCCAACAACCCGGCGTGCGCTGCAGGGGAACCATAAGCCGGGGCTTGAGACCCTTTAAAATTTCCTGATTCTCTCTCTCAGCTTGACCATTGGACTGAGGATGAGCTATGGAAGAAACATCAAGCCGGATATGCTCATGTTGACAAAACTCCTCCATAGCCCCTTGGGACAGATTAGTGCCATTGTCAGTGATAATGCTGTGTGGAAAACCAAAATGGAAGATCACCTTTTTCATGAATTGAACCGCCGTGGCCGCGTCACACTTACTTACTGGCTCCGCCTCAACCCACTTAGTGAATTTATCAACTGCCACCAAGAGATGTGTCTTTTTATCCTTAGACCTTTTGAAAGGTCCCACCATGTCAAGCCCCCAGACCGCAACCGGCCAAGTGATTGGAATCATCCGGAGCTCTTGAGCCGGCACATGTGCTCGCCGTGCAAACTTTTGACATCCATCACATCTGCTGACCAAATCCTCTGCATCAGCGTGAGCCGTCAACCAGTAAAAAACATGACGAAAAGCCTTGGCCACCAGAGATTTTGACCCAACATGATGACCACAATTGCCTTCATGTATATCGCGAAGTATTTCTTGGCCTTCTTCGAGGGAAACACACCGCTGAAATGCTCCAGAGACGCTGCGATGGTATAATTCTCCATCTGAAATCGTCATTGACTTAGACCGTCGGGTTATATGTCGAGCCAGAGTCTCATCCGCTGGCAACTCTCCCCGGGTCATGTAAGCCAAGAATGGCACTGTCCAATATGGGATGACATGAAGAGCCGCCACCAACTGCGCCTCCGGGTCAGGAACAGCTAAATCTTCTTCTATGGGCAACTTGACAGACGGGTTATGCAAAACATCCAAAAAGGTGTTAGGTGGTACCGGCTTACACTGAGACCCCAACCGGCTTAAAGCATCAGCCGCTTCGTTCTTCCTACGGTCAATGTGCTCCACCTGATAACCTTTAAAATGCCCTGCAACAGCATCAACCTCCCGGCGATAAGCTGCCATGAGAGGATCCTTGGAATCCCATTTGCCTGATACCTATTGAGCCACTAAATCTGAGTCACCAAGACATCTGACCCGGCTCAAACTCATCTCTTTTGCCATTCGAAGACCATGGAGCAAGGCTTCATACTCTGTTGCGTTGTTAGTGCAAGGAAACATCAACTGTAGCACATAACAAAATTTGTCACCTCGAGGAGAGGTTAAAACAACTCCAGCCCCCGAGCCTTCCAACTGTCTGGACCCATCAAAATGAATAGTCCAATACGTGTTGTATGGCTTCTCTTCTGGCATCTGCATCTCTGTCTAGTCATTAATGAAGTCAACTAGTGCTTGAGATTTGATCGCAGTACGTGGTACATACTTCAACCCATGAGACCCAAGCTCAATGCCTAGTTGGCGACTCGTCCAGTGGCTTCTCTGTTTTGAATGATGTCTCCCAAAGGAGCAGAGCTAACCACAGTGATTGGATGACCCTGAAAATAATGTTTAAGCTTCCGGCTCGCCATGAACACCCCATACACGAGCTTCTGCCAATGTGGATATCGTTGCTTAGATTCAATTAACACCTCACTGACGTAGTAAACTTGCTGTTGAACTGGATGTTCCTTGCCAGCCTCCTTGCGCTCCACCACAATAGCCACACTAACAGCGCGTGAGTTGGTGGCTATGTATAACAACAGCGGCTCTTTCTCAACTGGAGCAGCAAGGACCGGCGGCTCAGCAAGCTGTGTCTTCAGATCTTCAAAATCAGAGTTTGACGCATCGCTCCAAACAAAATCATCTGTTTTCTTCATCATTTGATACAAAGGCAATGCCTTCTCCCCTAGCCGGCTTATGAACCGACTCAAGGCAGCAACACGACCCGCCAGCCGTTGAACGTCATTGATGCATGTTGGCTTGGCCAGGGATGTAATTGCCTTGATTTTCTCCGGGTTAGATTCGATACCTCGGTTGGACACCAAAAAACCCAAGAGCTTGCCGGCTGGGACTCCAAAAACACATTTAGCCGGGTTAAGCATCATTTTTTAGACCCGGAGATTATCAAAGGTCTCCTTCAGATCTGTGACCAAGGTTTCCTCTTTCCTGGATTTTACCACTATATCATCCACATAAGCATGAACATTACACCCAATTTGATCATGAAGACAATTCTGCACACACCGTTGGTAAGTCGCCTGGGCACTCTTAAGCCCAAAAGGCATAGACACATAGCAGAAAGCTCCAAAAGGAGTGATAAAAGCCGTCTTCTCCTGATCTTTGACTGCCATCTTGATCTGATGATAACCTGAATAAGCATCCAAGAAACTCAAACGTGCGCAACCCGCTGTAGCATCGATGACCTGATCAATACAGGGGAGGGCAAAGGGGTCAGCCGGACAAGCCTTGTTCAGATCGGTGTAATCCACACACATACGCCAGGTGCCATTCTTTTTTAGTACAAGCACCGGGTTGGCTAACCACTCTGGGTGAAAGACTTCTACGATGAACCCGGCTGCCAAGAGCCGGGCCACCTCTTCTCCAATGGCCTTGTGCCTTTCTTCATTGAACCGTCGGAGAAACTATCTAACAGGTTTGAACTTTGGATCAATATTGAGAGTGTGCTCAGCGAGTTCCCTGGGGACACCCGGCATGTCAGAAGGTTTCCATGCAAAGATGTCCCGGTTCTCACGGATGAACTCGATGAGCACGCTTTCCTATTTGGGATCCAAGTTTGCACTGATGATGAACTGCTTGGATGAGTTGCCAGGCACAAAGTCAACCATCTTGGTGTCATCAACTGATTTGAACTTCAACACCAGCTCATGCTCTGTTGTTGGTTTCTTTAATGATGTCATGTCTGCCGGGTCAACATGATCCTTGTAAAACTTTAACTCCTCTATTGCACAAACAGACTCAGCATAGGCAGCATCACCTTATTCACACTCCAAGGCTATTTTTCGGCTCCCATGCACTGTAATGGTGCCCTTATAACCCGGCATCTTGAGCTGCAAATACACATAACACGGCCGGGCCATGAACTTGGCATAAGCCGGCCGTCCAAACAGAGCATGATATGGGCTTTTGATCTTAACCACCTCAAAGGTTAATTTTTCTGCTCTGGAATCATACTCATCTCCAAAGGCTACTTCCAGTTCAATCTTACCAACAGGGTATACCGACTTGCCAGGTACCACACCGTGAAAAACAGTGTTGGATTGTTTAAGACTCTTATCAGTCAATCCCATCTGGTAGAACGTCTCATAATAGAGGATGTTGATGCTGCTACCTCCATCCATGAGTACCTTAGTGAATTTGTATCCACCAACCTAAGGCGCCACTACCAAAGCCAAGTGACCTGGATTATCGACCCGGGGTGGGTGATCCTCTCTGCTCCACACAATAGGCTGCTCTGACCAACGTAAGTAATGTGGAACCACTGGCTCAACGGCATTGACGGCCCTCTTGTGAAGCTTCTGGTCCCTCTTACATAAACTAGTGGTGAATACATGGTATTGCCCACTATTCAGTTGTTTTGGGTTGCTCTGATATCCGGACTGTTGCTGCTGATTACCTTGGCCGGGTTGTGTGTTATATCCTCCTTGGTTACCAGGATGGCCCTGACCGTGAAATCCTCCTCCACCTGAACCGGCGCCCGGGCCTTGGAAACTGCCTCCACCTGAACCGCCACCTGGGCCGTGACCTCCATCAAACGCATTTGAATTTTTAAACGCCTTCATGATCGTACAATCTTTCCACATGTGGGTGGCTGGCTTCTCCCGGGTGTCGTGCCTTGGACAAGGTTCATTCAATAGTTGCTCAAGGGTGGGACCTGACCCGCCTGACCGAGGGGGTTGTCTACCCTTGCGCCGTTGATTTCCGCCCTGTGCATTGGTGTTAGCAACAAACTCATCAGCCTTACGTTTATTACCTCCTTGATTTGCCGGGTTATGCTGGTGACCCTTGTCGTTGCCGTTCTTCTTTCCCTTCGATGTCTTTTCTTCGTCAGACACCGGGTCTTTGGTACTATCAGAATCAGCATACTTGACGAGAGCCGCCATCAACTAGCCCATGTCATTACAGTCACGCTTGAGCTGCCCCAACTTCTGCTTCAGAGGTTCAAAATGGCAATTTTTCTCCAACATCAAAACTATTGAGCCGGCATCCATCTTATCAGACGAATGTATTATCTCCTTGACCCGGCGCACCCAATGGGTCGTAGACTCGCCGTCCTCTTGCTTACAATTAGTCAGGTCCACAATCGACATAGGCTGCTTACATGTGTCTTTGAAGTTCTGGATGAACCAGGCCTTCAACTCCGCTCATGAGCCGATCGAATTGGGTGGCAACCCCTTCAACCAAGTACGAGCTGTTCTATCCAACATCATAGTGAAATACTTGGCCATTGCTGTGTCGTTGACCTCCAACAACTCCATAGCCATCTCATAACTCTCAATCCAAGCCCTGGGCTGTAAGTCAGTCGTGTAGTTAGGCACCTTACGAGGCCCCTTAAAGTCCTTCGGCAGACGCTCATTACGTATGGCCGGCACCAAGCAAGGGACGCCTCCGGTTCTGGTGGCCACTCCTGCCTCGACCGAGGTTGCTGGATAAGCCAGAAAAGTTTGATGAGCCACCTGATCTGCTACCATTTGAACTGCTCGTTCCACCTCTTGTCGAATCCTCTCCTGATCCGCCAAGTTAAGGGCTCCAGCCCGCACCGGCTCATGCCTACGTGGCTAGTTGTGGCGTTGAGCATTGCTTGACATGTCCGCGGATTCCATATGCCTACTGTAGCTCGGGCTCCGGCTTGGGCGAGGAGTTGAATGGATCTTGTCTCGACTGTAGGAGTACGCATCCTGCTGTGCCAGAGCTGTTTGAAGAAGTTCTCTTACCCTCCGCGTTTCAACCGCTGCCGGTGAGTCGCCTTCCATCGGGAGAGCCGCCAAACGAGCCGACGCTGCGATGAGGTTTTCCAAGGGGTTGGAGAAGTGACCCGACGGTGTTGGCATGTAATGAGGTGGAGCGGTAACTATACGAGGTGGTTCCATGGCGCGTGGCTGAACCGGTGCGCCGAGTGTCGTGATCCGGTTTGCCTCCGGCGGGTTGCTTCCCCCAGCTCCGGGTGTATGGAATAGGTTCCTAGGATCAAGCGTCAGAGGCAGACGTGACTGAGTTTTCTGATGCCTCCTCCTCATGACCTCGTTTGATGCATTAAGATCCACCGAGAGCCGGAAGGTCTCCGCTTGAAGCTCTTGAGCATGAACGTCCAAAGCCGCCCGTTCCGCTGCCATCCTGACTTCCTCTGCAGCCAGATTTTCCTTGGCTTGCACCATCTCTTCACGTACGCATGCCACCTCTGCGTCATGCTGGGCTTTATCCGCCGGCTCTACCGCAGCAGTCAACAGAGTCGTCAGTTTATCTGTGAGGTCCATTAGAATCTGAGACGGGGGCGCGCGGGGTCTCCTGACCCAGCTGCAGCCGACCCGGTAGCTGTTGCCGCCGCTGCTGTAGAGTTCTGCCCAGGCTGTGTCCCTGCCATGAAGACTTCGGCCCAATTCGGCGGCTCAAGAGGGTCCAGAATACTGCTGCCATCGGAACAACCCCCAAGCATGCCGTCCTGCAGCTGGTACAAAGAGTCCATTTCGCCCATTGATGATGCAGTGTCAAAACAGACGGCCGTCTCACCACCCTCCACCGATCCTTCAGAGTATTCACCGCCGTGGACGCAGCCTACGAAGGCATGCTTCACGATAGATTGAACACGGGTGGTCTTTGCGCGCTGAGCCGTTTCGATGAGTTTGGTGTGGACGTCCGGCTCAGGGCCTGACTCGCAGATCCAGCCGATGAAGACGTGAATTCCGCCGAAGGGGACCCGGTACCCGTACTCAATTGAGCCGGCCTCGGGGCCCCAGCCTTCGTCGTCGATGTAGAGCTTGCCGCGACGACTCTTGGTCACCCGGCACATAGCGTATCCCTTGAGCCCTTCGAAGTTGCCCTTCAAGAACTCAAATCCACCGTGCGCTGGCCCCACTGTGGGCGCCAACTGTCGTGTAATTGTCACGGCAGATGTCCTAGTGGAAGGACTTAGTTGTAGGGCCATCGCAACTAGGAAGCTTAAAGGGGTTAATCGGGACAAAGGACACGAGAGGTTTTATACTAGTTCGGCCCCTTACGATGAAGGTAAAAGCCTACATCTAGTTGTGTTTGGTATTGCTGGGGTTTCGATCACCAAGAGGCTTAACTCGCTGGCTTGGTTATCAATCTCTTGTTTCTTGCCCTAAGCCGCCATCGGGTCATCCCCTTATATACACGGGTTGATGCCTGGTGGCCTACAGAGTCCCGGTCGGCTCATAAATCGTGTCCGGATCGATGACTTCTTTTATATGCCTTTCTTTACAAGTCTTTCCTTACATACGGCGGTTTACAATATTGGGCCTTAAGCCGCCGCTAGGATTTTGGGCCTTCTATAATATTTGATAAACTATCATCTTAATGTTTACTGGGCTTCTTGTGTAACCCGCCATTGGGGCTGACCCGGCCCCTCCTGGGCGGGTCATAACTGATAGCTATATCCCCAACAAAAAGTCTCTTACTGAACATGAGCCAACAAGGCACAGAAGATATGATGGCACCCATGTAAATATAGCAAGTTTTTATTAACAGTTTCAGACTTAGCAGAAAAACAGAGCATGTCATAAACAGAATTATGATAGCAACTTTGTGAGCTCATGCCACTCATCACAAAGCATTTCATGACAAAACAAGCATACCAACAGTAAGAAGACATGTTCATGAAGCTAACCATGGCAAGATCAAGCTCATAGGATGCATGGATCACTAGCAAAAACCATGGCTATATTGATTAACATGTTAACATTATGCCAGGAACATTTTATAGCAAAAGTAGAGCAAGCAACAGACATGCTAGAGCACTCCATAATTGCAAACAAGGGCATGGATGGATATAGCATAACCACATGTTCAAAACATCCTTACTGAAGTAACCCAAAATAAGCATGGATCTCACTATAGCATCAAGTTTACATGGCATGAAAATAACAGGAGGAAAAAGACTTGGAAAAATCCCAAGTCCCTGAAAAAAGCAACATTGTGGAGCCTACTTTGCATGCTTGTGCTAGTCACCACATAGATCACAAAAATACAAGACTTTCACCCATGTAAATATGGCATGTAGTAGTTCAAAACACATGTAGACCTCATGCTCATATGGTGCACACATCAAATGCAACAAAAATGACAAAACCTCATAAACTGATAAGTACCATCAGCTAACATTTTATAGCACTCTTGCATCAATGAAAAAGGCATCATAATGGGCAGTATCATGCATGCTTCTAACGTGAATAGCTCAACGAGACGAACAATTTGACATATCATATGCATGAATCGGAGTCACGGTCACCGAGATACGGCATGATGAACACAGCATAAAAATTACAGGGGGGTTCGGGACTTAGTGGAAAATCACCTCACGAACTAGGGTTGACCGCGACAAAGATTCCGAGACGGCGGCGCGAGCTCGCCGGAGGACTTGCCGGATCCGGCGCGGCGTGGTGGAGGGCGGAGGCGGGCGATGAGATCCAGCCTCGGGCGCGTGGCAGCGAGGCGATGGGGGCGGCAGGGCGGCGAGGGGAGACGGCGGGCGGAGCGCTGCGGCAGCGGCGGTGGAAGGCGGCGACGCGGGGCAGCGGAGGGAGATGCGAGGTGCGGCGCGCAGCGGATGGGCTCGGTGGGCTTCCCGCGGGCTGAATAGGCCGCATCGGCGGTGGGCGGCGGAGCGCCACATGGCGGCCTGGGATTCGCCAGGCGGCGGCGGGCGGACGTGTCCGGCCGTCGCGGACGCGTCCGGTGGCGGCGGGGATGATTTCTAGGGTTTGGACTGCGGGAATTTCGGAGGGAGACACATATTTATAGGTAGAGTGAGTTTGGAGTGTCCAAATGAGGTGTAGTTTTCGCCCACACGATCGTGATCCGACGACGGAGGAGATGGAGAAGGTTTAGATGGGTTATTGGGCCGTTTTGGAGGGGTGTTGGGCTGCAACACAAAAGAGGCTTTTGCGGTTACCCGGTTAACCGTTGGGGTATCAAACGACCTCCAAATGGAACGAAATTTGACAGGAGGTCTATCGGTGGTGTACCAAGGCCACTTGACAAATCTCGGCCCATTCCGAGAACATTTAATTCCCGCTCATGAAAAGAGACAAGAGGGGTGCGCCAGTGCATGTGGGAGTGTCGGATTGCGAAACGGACAACGGGGAAAATGCTCGGATGCATGAGACGAACACGAATGAAAATGCGATGCACATGATGACATGATATGAAATGCATGACATGAACAAAAAGCAAAACGAAGACAAAAACCCAACCACGAAGGGAACCTCATAACTTAAAGCCGAAAATGGCAAGAGTCGGAGTTACAAATATGACAAGTTACATACGGGGTGTTACAGTCGGCGATGAAGGAGGCGGGCGAGGATTTGCTGTTGGATGGGGAGAGGCCAATGTGCCACCGACCAGCGGGCCCGGGGGAGGAGAAGGCGAGCGCGCGTGTTCGTCTCGTGTTCGCGCCAACACAAATCCGGCTCAAAAATGGGCCGGGAATGGATCGCCCGCGGACGAAAAGCGGACGCACGTCCGTTTAGATCAGAGCATTGGGTCGACTTTTGTATCCGCGCCGACCCAAATGAACGCCAGCATATGAAATGGGTCGCCCCGTTGAAGTTGCTCTAACGTTGGTCGTTGGCAGGGGCAGGCAAAAAAAAGATCAAGAGAGTTGCGGACAGCAGGCAGATGGGCCTGACATGATAGGGCGTGATCTTTTGACCAACTGACCAACATGGACATGGCTAGTAAACCCAGCATTAAGGATAGGTGTTTTGAAGTATCTGAAAGATAGGTTATGGTCTAAGGTGAAAGGTTGGATTGAGAAAACTATTTCTGCAGCAAGCAAAGTAATTCTTATTAAATCAGTAGCACAAGCCGTCCCAGTTTTCTCAATGTCATGCTCTAAATTGCCACGGGGTTTATGTGAAAAGCTGAATAAGCTCATTCGCCAGTTCTTCTGGGGCAGCAAAGAGGGTCAACGAAAACCACACTGGGTTTCCTGGAGAGTTATGACTCAACCGAATAAGTGTGGCGGATTGGGATTTAGGGACATGCTCTTCAATTTAGCCTTATTGGCTCATCAATCGTGGCGCCTGCTCACAGTGCCTGATTCACTTTGCGCGCGGTTGCTTAAATCTGTCTACTACCCCAACAATGACATTCTGACGGCCGAATTGGGATCACACCCGTCTCAGGTATGGAGGTCAATCCTAGAAGGTAGAGACGTGCTCTCGCAAGGTATTATAAGGCGTATTGGGGATGGTTCAAACACCTGTATTTGGCAGACAATTGGATACCAAGAGACTCGTCGATGAGGCCACTACTTTGCCTAGCTAGCGACCCCCTGTTTTGGTTAGCGAATTGATTGACAATACCTCAACAGCTTGGAGAGATGGTAAGTTGCACCAGTTTTTTCTTCCGTCTGATATTCAAGTTATAAAGAATATACCTCTTTGCACGACACCAATGACTGACTTCTGGGCATTGCAATTTGAAAAGAAAGGTGCATTTTCTGTCAGGTCGGCATATCGAATGTTGGTGAATTTGAGAAATATGAGAGATAACTTGCTCGATAGAGGAGATTCATCCAATAGCACGGCAGAGGAGAAGTGCTGGTCATCTTTGTGGAACACCAAAGTTCCAGGAAAAATTAGAACTTTTCTTTGGAGGCTCGCAAGACATTCTTTGTCGTCAGAGGACGTTCGCCACCATAGAAACATGTGTGACACAGATTCTTGCCAACTATGTGGAGCAGCTGATTCATGGAGGCACTCGTTGATTGATTGCACAACATTGAGGTGTGTGTGGGCCTTAGGTGACGAGGAATTAACTGATCATATTGTTGAGTCTCAAGAACCCAGTGCTAAACACTAGGGTCTTTAACATGATGGATGCATTATCACATATGGAGTTTGTAAAGATGGTCGTCACTCTTTGGGCAATATGGACTGCGTGTAGAAAAGCTATACACGAGTCAATATTTCAAAGCCCAATGTCGACTCATCGCTTCATAGAAAGCTTCATTACTGAGTTGGATGGTGTGAATATGATTGTTAGCACTTCCACTCCGGCTGGACGCGCACATGTGACAATGAGGCGGAGCTCTTGGAAAGCACCTCCAAGTGGACATGTTAAAATCCATGTAGATGTGGGTCTGTCCCATGATAGGCGTGTTGGAGCTCCGGCAGCAGTGTGCAGGGATGAACATGATCAGTACCCCGGGTCCTCAGCAATTGTTCTACCTGGGGTTATAAATCCTACAATTTTAGAGTCCATTGCTTGTCGTGAGGCCTTGGCACTTGCGGCTGATTTATCTTTGGATCACTTGGTGATTGCATGTGACTGCAAGCCGATTGTGGATGACATCAAAAAGGGGATAGGAGGCCCCCATATCACAGTCGTCAAGGAGATAAATAATAAAAGAGGGTATTTTGCTAGTTGTGATTTTGTTTGAAGGTCGTGCTTCGAATCTAGAGGCCCACAACCTTGTGAAATTTTCTTTCTCACTTTCGCAGGGTCGCCATTTGTGGTTTCTATCCCCTCATGACCCCCTTTGTATCCCTATAAGACTACCCACAATGGGAGTAACATAGGTAGTAACATCACACATATCTAGATAAGATAGGTGATGTGGCAAACAATAAATGAAGAAGGAGAGCAAAGTAGTAACATAGCTAGTTACTAGTAATATGAGTAACATCACACATATCAAGGCAAGATGTCTCTATAGCTTAATAAATGAAGTGTTGCATGTTACGACACATATGTTACTCCCCACTATAGAGGTAGTAACATAGACTAGTAACATGTTTATGTTACTACTCTATGTTACTACCCATTGTGGCTAGTCTGAACATACTATCTCCGTCCTGGTTTATTGGTCCACATTGTATTTCGTGCCACATTTTGACCAAAGATTTAACTAACAAAATGTTAATGCATGTCAATAAAAATTATATCGCTGGATTCGTATTTGAACATTGTTTTTAATGATATAATTTTTTGTGACGTGCATGAACATTTTATTAGTTAAATTTACGGTCAAAATTTGGCACGAAGTACAATGGGGACCAATAAACCAGGACGGAGGTACTTCCTCCGTCACGGTTTAGAAGGCACAGTTAAATTTGCGTGCGTTTCCATAATAAACAAGGTTTAGGGCGCATTGCATTTATTTCTAGTAGCTAATTAGTACTTCGATATACTATTTCTATATGCATGCATAGTGTGAATGCTATTTTTTAGCCCATCCCACAATCAATAGATAACCACCTAGGTCCCAGAGAATTTTCATGTGCGCCTCCTAAACCGTGACGGAGGGAGTAGTAGTTTCTAATTAATAAAGTGTGGGATCCTTTAAAAAATAAGTAAACCCAGCATTAATCTTGGTTGGTTCATGTCATGCATCCAGCATTTCCATACCGTCCTTCCTCACTTCCCCTCCTACTAAACCCCCTCTGCGCTCTGCCTCTTCCCCTCCTCTTCCTCGTCGGTCCGGTCGGCCTCGCCCTGCCGCTGCCATCCGCCGCAGGCCCCCATCGTCGCGCATTGCCGGCCGTCGACGATTTAGGTATGTGCATTGTCTCCCCTCCCGTCACCTCCCGTGCATGCGCTGAGACAACAAAAGGCTCCGCATTTGATTGAACAGCGTAGGTCCTGACGTGATAGTTTTGGATTTTTGGGGGCAAATCTGGATGGCTGCTGGGTTGGATATCTAGGATCTCCTTTTTGATCGGCTAGGGTTCGGAGGAACTTGAGCCGTTCCCTTTCACGCGCTGATTTTGGGTTGCTTCGTCACGATCACCAAGCTCGTAGCCGTGAATGAGCTCAGTTTGTTCAGACTCCTAGGCACCGAAGGCGTGATATCTCTGTTGGTCTCGTCGTTTGGGAAACATGCTTCTGTATTGTCAAAGTGGGATTCTGAATTCCGATGTGCAGAATCTTTCTCTGTTATGGGGAAAAGGGGAGGGGGGGATGTTTTTCATAGCAAAAACAGGGCAAATTGATTTTTTTTAGCAAAAAAGGGGGTGCAGAACTAGAGTTTTGTTTCTTGAAATAACAATTATAACACCCCCTAATTTTGTTATCAAACTAGAGTTTTGTTTCTCTGTTCTTTTGGAGGGAAAGACGAATAGGCAGATTCTGGTTGTTGTACAGTTTTCCTCTGATTAATGGGGCAACAATCTTCTTAGTTAATGAGACAAGGCGAAGCTCTTGCCTCTGTTTCGGAAAAATATCAAGGGTGAAAACTGAAAACTGTTCTGTTTATTTCTCTTAGCTTCCTATCCTTTCTGTGCTGATGAGATGGAGCAAAGTAATAATAAGAATGATATTGGTTGGTGGTTGCATGTGCCATTTATATTTTTTAAGTTTGTACGATTGTGAGCACACTGGTAAGTCGAAAACAAACATTAACGAGACACATTTTCCCATGGCTTGCAGTAAGTATGAACTCTTGATTTTCCGTTTACAACCTTATCGTTCTTTGAAACGCACATGTACAAGCAGATACACATAACTCTGTTTCCTCTGCTAATTTACATGCTGGACTGCATTCTAAATAATTTTATTTCTATGCATCTGCTTGTTTGTCATCACTACATCTGCATGACAAGATATTGCCTCGGGCCTTTTGGCATCAGTTAGTGGTGCCACAACTTAATGACCAAACCTCTCAAATCCCAATATATTTTGAACCAAGTCATCACTATGTTTGAGCCTGTTATTATAGTTTAAATCCTAGCTGGTTATGTTATGATCGTTCACTTTACTTTTCTCCTTTGTATAATATGGTGATGATTATAGTAAAAATATTTCACTAATCCATGGCTAATGAACTTAAAGACACCTTATTAGAATCTTCGTTGGCATGCTTTCTCAATCACATTGCTTTGTACAGAAAATATGTGCTCTTGGTTCAGGCTTTTGTTAAATTATGCTGCCAATTTTCAAGGACACCAACGATTACATTTACACACGATATCGTTGAAACTTTGTTACGAGATATAAAAGCTGCGAAATGTTATTCTTCATTGTAGTAAATATATATGAAGAAAAAGCTTGTAGAACTTGCTACGAAAGATTTGCTTCTGCAAATTCTGTCTTATTTTTCTGAATTTAATTCGTCCATGTACGACATCCAGTGCCCTTGCTTGTAGTATATTTATCTGTATCCACATGCCACTTCCTTTTTAAGCATCTGCAGTCCCATCGATACAACACCAGCTGGTATTAAAGTAAAACATGTTTGGCTCTTAATTCCAGAATCGTTTATATTACATCCACTGATTATCAAAATCGGTTCGCTCAACCAGTATAACATAAAGCAACCAGCAAGAAGTAGCAGTAGATGGCATGGTTGGTGGTGAGGTTCACAGCCAATGGAGGTGATTATTAGCTTTAGAGTTTGTAAGGGAGTTCTCCAGTGGAGCTTGAAGAACCGGCCACTGATGAGTGGACTGCGCGTATTGTAGTTTGGGTGATAACTGGAGTACGACGACGTGACCTTTTCCTTTATCTAATAAAAAGAATCAAGAAATAGAAAATAGACCATTAAAGAAATACATGATCGAATAAAGACAAATTTGATGTGTAATAACTGAACTTGCACAGAAGGTAGAGAGACATCTGATGTATTAAGTGATTCCACTCACTGAAGTCACTGATGAAGGTCACCATTATTTTTCTTCGTTTTGTAGTGGATGGAGTGGCTTTATTATCTTCCCAAGCTATCAGTTGTCATTGTCCTTTTTTCTTCTTTTCGAACACGCATCTAAATGCGTGTCATTGTGCATTAGAAGAACACCAGAGAAGGCAGAGAGTACAAGGCACCTATGGTGGAGTTGTAATTGTCCTTCATAAAAATACTGAGAAAGATACCAAAAAGGAGAGCAAAATACACGTTAACCACAATCCACCGGAGAACCATGGCGACTAACCTCCAGTGATATGCAGAATTTACTGGAATATAGGAAACTGAACCCTGCTGGGCGGGAGTGCTTTCTGATCAGTTGAGCACATACATCTAGAAACTGATCTGCCACATGTTTAGCCTATTGCCTTATCTTATGAAACATAAATAGATAATGCAACATATGAAAAAACCAGGTATTTGATGTTGGAAACAATAGCTAAAAAATATTACTTCCTTCTGATTTAATTTTGTTTTTTAGGGTGGCAAGAAAGCGAGTGTTGTTCTTTTGTTGCTTGTTGTATACTAGCAAGAAGCGCTTCTGTCCTTCTGTTTTAGAGTGTACTCGTTATCATAATTCTGTGTTTTGCAGGCTCACAAGTTACTTTTTTGGTCTACAGTTTGTCCTTTGTTATCTGGAAGTAGTATATCTCACTTCATACTACTATGAGTCTCCATAATGAGTGTCAACGACAACAGCTGCGTGGCTCAAACTCTGCAAAGCCACAAACATTTTGGACCATCTGTCCAACTTGTGGCACCAAATATCAGTACCACCATGCAATTTTGTTGAAATTTGTCCGCTGCCAGAATTGCTCGAAGCCCTTTATAGCACATGTTTCAACTGAGCAACCTGCTCCTTCTGGTCCAGATCAACAGTTTGCTGGGGTGTGGAAAAATGCAGGAATATTTTCAGAAATTAGATCGCTTCAGAAGTTCGAACCTGGGCAGGTCTGGGCACTCTACAGTGACAAAGATAAGTGTCCCAACTGCTATGCCTTGATACAGAAAGTTGATCTCAAGAACAATAAAGTACATGCAAGATGGCTGGAAGTTTGTCCTGATGGGGAGGTGGAGAAAAGATTGGTAGAAGATCGAACTGTTGGGTGCGGAACATATAGGGTCTCCACCACCCGTGGTATTACGATTTACACCGACACGAAACACTTTTCTCATCCTGTACATGCCATATTCACTGGTAGAAGGAACTCTTATGAGATATATCCTAGGAAAGGTGAAGTTTGGGCCCTTCTCAAGGGATGGGATATTTGTTGGAGTTCAGATGCTCACAACCAAAAGAACTACAAATATGAAGTTGTTCAGGTCCTCTCTGATTTCACGACAGGCACCAGTATCGTTGTCATTCCGCTTGTAAAGATAAAAGTCTTTATTAGCTTATTTATACAGTCTAAAGAGGCCACTCCATACCTGATACCTCAGGAGGACACGGTATGGTTCTCACACTGCGTCCCGTATCATTTGATGAGTGGAGCTGAAAGTGAAGGCATTCCAGAAGGAGCTCTGGAGCTTGATCCTACAGCTCTTCCCCTTAACTTGGCAGAGGCTCTTACCTGTGTTGTTCCAGAAAGCAGTTCACTAAAAGGCCTGAAGTTTGATGCCAAATATGCTGGCTCATCCAGTGGAAATAATTCTCACAAGGGATCCATGAAGGTTGGGGAGAGGCAACATGCTACGTGCACAAATGCAGGGATCTTTACAAAGACACCGGCGGCTGAGAACAGAGGACATAACACTCCATTTTCTGTAGGAGGTACAGATGTTGATGAGCTATCTGGTCATATTGTTCAAGCAAAAGTATCATGTCCTGAATTTTTCAACTTTGACCAACTTCGAGGTGTAAATCAGTTTAGAATGAACCAGGTCTGGGCTGTCTATGATAGTCGAAGCTGTATGCCAAGATCTTATGCTCGAATTACAAAGGTAAAGAGGGCCCCCAAGTTTATGGTACACTTTATTTGGCTGGAGTTTGATCCCACAAATAAAGAGGAGCTGGCTTGGTCTTGTGGGGAACTGCCTGTTGCTTGTGGACATTTCAGGCGTGGAAAATCAGAAACAGCTCAAGAAACTTGCATGTTCTCTCATACTATTTCCTGTCAGAAAAGCAAGATGAGAAACTCCTATGATATATATCCTAGGAAAGGTGAAGTTTGGGCCCTTTTTAAGGGATGGGACATTGGTTGGGGTTCAGATGCTGGCAACCACACAAACTATGAGTATGAGGTTGTTCAAGTTGTCTCTGATTTCACTACAGGAACTAGCATCATCGTCATGCCGCTTGTAAAAATAAAAGGTTTCGTCAGCTTATTTATGCAGTCAAAAGAGGGAAGTGAGTACCCGATACCGCGGGATAGCACACTGAGGTTTTCACATTGTGTCCCTCATCATCTGATGTGTGGAACTGAAAGAGAAGGCGTTCCACAAGGAAGTCTTGAGCTCGATCCTGCAGCACTCCCCCTTCATTTGGAAGAGGCCTTTGCTTCTGTTGTCCTGGAAAAAAGTTCAGCAAAATGTCAGGAGTTTGATGCCAAATGTCCTGGTTCATCAGGTGGAAATAACTCTCGCAAGGGATCCGTTAGGTACGGAGAGAAGCAAGATGCGACATGCATGAACACATGGACGTTTGCAAAGATGCCAAAAGAAGAGAAGACAGAGCATAACACTCCATCTGCTGTAGAATGTACACATGTTGGTGAGAAATCTGAAGATATTGTCCGAACAGAATATGAATGTCCGGATTCAGAGTTCTATGAATTTTCAGAAACAAGACTGCTTCCCAAGTTCGGACCTGGGCAGATCTGGTCCATCTACAGCGATATCGATAAGTTCCCCAATTACTATGCCTTCATAGAGAGTGTTGATCTCAAGAACAACAAAGTACAAGCAAGATGGCTTGATGCATGCCCCCGGGGAGAGGAGGAGAGAAGACTGGTGACAGAAGATCGGCCTGTTGGCTGCGGAACCTTTAAGGTTTCCACTGCGCAGGGCCTTATGACTTACACTGGTGCAGAAATAGCAGAATGCTTTTCTCGTCTTGTGCTTGCTAGACCAACTGGCAGACGAAACGAATATGAAATCGTGCCTCGCCTTGGTGAGGTCTGGGCCGTTTACAAGGACTGGAAGGCTGGATGGACTGCACGCGATTTTAGCAGCTGTGACTATCAGTTGGTGGAGATATTCTGCCACACTAATTCGTCCATACGAGTTCGGCTGTTAAGAAAGGTTGATGGTTACAGGGCAGTATTTACAAAGGAGACAACTGTGGAGACCATAGGCAAGGATGAGTACCTGAAGTTCTCTCACCAGATCCCTTGCTTCCATCTGACAAACGAAGGAGGAGGCAAGCTTCGAGGCTGTTTGGAGCTGGATCCTTATTCCGTGCCGGAGAAGTTTCTCCTGACTGATTGAATTGTGAATCTCTTGGAAGCCTCTTTTCCTGATGGAATTACAGGACGGAAGGTTCTGCCTGGAGTTCTCCATGTATCAGTGATGTTATTCTGTACTCGTTTTACTCCTGCAGCAGTACCGCTAAGATCTAGTACTCTGAACTAAAACCACGACACTTATTAGGGACTAGTAGTTAGCGACTTGGCATTTGTTGCAGTTGGTGTTCTTTATTTTTAGTCTGGTTATTGAACTGCCACTCTTCCTTTTTCTCATAGTAGTTTACTGTAACCGCGAAGGCCACGGTGATGGGTCCTCGAAAATCTCTGTAAAATCAAATCTAACAATAGCTTTGTGTTCATCCATCACCGGGATGGGATACTGTGGCGTAACTGTTGCTCCCATTCATCTTGTTCTTGGTTTTCTCGATGCCCCAACCATTCGAGCTGTGGTGCCTTCCTAGAACTAGGACGGGCACAGCTTTTCATCGTTGAACTAGTAATGGTGCACCTGCGATGCACCTTGTACCAAAGGATACTGCCTGAAAATTTACTGTTGTATATGTCAAATACCTCTGTCAGGAAGGCCAATAACATTCCAGCAACAAAAAAAAGGGAAGACTAATAACAGATATGATAATGCCGAAGCGTCTATTCGATGCACAAATGTCACCATTTTCTGGAAAAAATAAAGGGGTGCCCAAGCTAAATCAGGCCTCAGAAATCAAAGCATAGAAAAAGGCGGGTCTACATATAGATTATAGATTAAGCCTGGAATATTTGACATCCTATTGATATATTTGCACATAGTATAAAAAAAATCTTTCGACAAAAGAAACGAAACAACATCATAAAAAAAGGATTATGTAGCACCAGATTTACAATATACATTTCATCAAACCAACAGATCATGTGATATTAAAAGGAATAACACTCGCAAAAATCTCTTTCGATGTTGATTGTTATGCAATTTAAATGTATCCATGAACTCAAGGACCATCTTGTATGCACTGTAATCTCCGATACACCATTTGTCTGAAAAGTTCAGCACCGAACTTTGCCCAACGAATGCCCTCATCAGCCAGCCCATGTGAATGCAGCCAACATTCAGGCCTTATTCAGCTAATATAACTACACAAGGATTTATTGTGCTATGATTTTTCTTGCAATGATACATGCATTAATTTTTAAGATTCAGCCATGGAAGATAATTCAGGTTGAGACGGCCTTGACATTTGAATATCAACAACGGAATTTAATAAAGATTTTGGAGCAGGCACTACAATGGTTGCTATTGGTGAACAAGTCATGGTCAAATCGAAGAGATGAGTGGAGCTTGATCCACCATCCTACTTCGGCCTTGCCCAAACTATCTATGTGATTTGTGGAGTCACTTGTAAGAGCATCTCTAGCAGACCCCGCATCCCGCCGGCCTGCAAAACGCGTTTGCAGTTCGCGGAAAAAGGGCTTTGCAGGCCGATATTGCTTGATAGTTGCAGCATCTTTCGTTTTAGGAATCAGAGTAACCACCCCATAATTAAGTCTTCTAAGTTGCAACTCCTCAGCACGCCTTTTAGAAAGAGCCGCTAAATTAAATTCTCCCCGGCGTGGACGGCCGCAGAGGCAGACCCCCCACACGGACCCATATAAAAGGATATGCGCGGAATATAGTTTTTTACGGGTCGGCTTTTTGGGGGGTCTGCTCGGGCACCGCCGCGTTGACCCGCAAACCAAAGACGCCCAATTCTCGAATTTAACATCTGTTTGGACAAATAAGTTTAAATTCAAACAACATAACACAGTTTAGGCGCAAATAAAAGCTTCAGTTTAGTAGGACAAACGCAAAAGAGGGTCTTGCAAAAGTGACGACCACGTCCGGCATCATCTTGGTCGATCTTCACTCGACGCCATCGAGTCCATCTTGAAGTTCATCGCCACCACCGAATCCACCTCCGACACTTGTTCCAACTCCCGCACCGAAATCATTGACATTGGCACCATATGGGGCAGGGAAAACATCTCCGGCACTGTAACACGCGCTGGCCGACGCAACCATTCTCCTCTTCAAGATTTCTCTCCTTGCTATATCATGCCATTCTTTGGTGAGGTCATCCATGTCATTGCGGTTCATTGTCATGATCTTGTTCTCTTCGGCGAGCAACTTAGACATGGCTTTGTTTTCAGCGGCACATGCTCTTCTCTCCTCAATGACCGCTTTGCGCAGCCCCTCTTCCTTGAGCAATTGCCACTTTTCTTGCTTCTCCCTTGCCTTCTTCTCGGCCAACTCTTTCTTGATCTCCAACGACTTCAACAACATCAACTCATTTGATTGCACCATGCCATCAATCTTCTCCCTCAAGCTCGATGATTCGTGCTCTCTCTTCATCTTCTCCTTAGTCTTCTTGTCGCCATCGGGCTTGTTCAAATTTCTTGGGCCATCATCATCCTCATCCTCATCCATGTTTGTAAGTGAACCTCTCTTCGGTGGGGATTCTTTGTCGATCAACTTCCACTTCTCGCACTCTTTGAACAAGTCCCAACAATGCTCTAGTTTGAAGAATTTGCCTTCCGAAGCTTCCATGTCTTTGTATCTATGTTGGGTCCTACACAATTTGAACAAAGTGAAATGATGCAATCATTTCATATGATGCAATATGATGTGCACAACTTGAACAAAGGCAAAACAAACTCACATAGTCGGATTCCACGGTTTCACTTGGAGGTGCATTGCGTACTTGCTCCAAGCAAGCTGCCCAACGGCTGCACATAGGCTTGATCACATCCCAACACCCTTGAAGCGACCGAAATGTGTGTGGAGTCCTATTAGGGTACTTTGCCATCATGCGGAAGTATTGATCTTCGATCTTTTGCCAATACCTCTTGGCGGTTTGAGAAGTACCCATGCATGCATCAAGAGACATCGCACTCCATGCCCCGATCAGGATTTGATCTTCCAAGATCGTGTAGTTCTTCGATCTCTGGCTTTTCTCAGTTTTTGTTTGCGATTGCTCATACGCTACCTCATCGATCTCGTCCACTTCTTCCTCACCACCATGATCATCCACGCCCCCCCCCCGTTTCATTGTAGTCGAATGCGGCGAACAGGGCTTGATCGATGTCAACGGCGTTGATGTCCAACAAGTTCAGGAACCCGTCAGTTGCATTGTTCGAACCACCGCTATAGTGAACGACAACAAGTCACGAGCTATAGCAAATGGCGAAAAGCAAAGAAAATTGCCATGACCGAAGACGCATACCTTCCGGCCATTTCGTCAAACACCTCGCTTGCGGTGGGAGCAGCACCTTTGAGCGGCATCGTCGGGGAACCTATTTCCGGGGCGGAGGGAGTGGACGAAGGAGGCGGCTTCTTTGTAGCCGGAATCCTCTTCCTTTTTACGCCGGTGGCCTTGGCGACCTTCTCCATCGTCGGCCGGGATCGCGCAGCGGCATTGGCGCCCGGAGCGCGGGCCTTCGCGGCGGGGCGGACGGACTTTGGCCCTGCATGACCATGTTGCCCTGATGCTTGCGGGCAGGCGCTGTGGTACCTTGGGCGACAGCGGGGCCAACATGGCCGGCGACGAGATCCGCCCGAGGGGATTGACCGTGCGGGATCTCGACGGTGACGGGGGACAGCAGGGAGTCATCCATGGCGGCGAAGGACAGCCGGGGAAGATGCAACGGAGCGTGAGGTGGCGGGGCAATGGTGGCGGAGGGTGGGGGAGCGGGAACGGCCGCGCGGAAATGCCCCTCCTGCAAAATCTCGCTGCTGATAGGGGCTGAGCTCGGTTCGTCCTCCCAGCCCGTGAATCTAGAGGTCGGGGGAGATCTTTTGCCGCGCCCCGCAATAAAAAATACGGGTCGGCCGCGAATGCGGTGTCTGGTCAGGCAGGTTTTCCCGCCCTGACCCGCATTTTGGTGGTTATTTTATGGGTCGGGGCGGGATGCGGGGTCTGCTAGAGATGCTCTAAGACAACGATATACTTACATGCGGCGATGGAGAGCAGTGCTTGAAGCAACAGACTTGACGACAGAGTCCTACAGGTTGCAGACGGCGTGGCGGCGGCGGGCATAGATGCGCGGGAGAGTGAAAGAGCCTGCTTACCTGGTTTGTGCTTGACGTCGGGCGGAGCGGATCCACCGCTGAAACGAAAGACTCATCGGCTGCTACAGGCGAGGAAGCGCACACGGCGCTCCAAGTGAGGGTGCGGAGGAGGCCAAATTTGCTGTTTTGACCCTTTTGCGAAAGTTGAGCGAGACCTGATCCTAGTTTTTTAAAAAAATCGGGATCTGATCATTTTTTCCTATTGCCGTAGTCATTGGCGATAGGTTTACATAATTTACCATCAAGGTCGATGGTGATAGGACTTAACTGCGCTATCACAGTCGTTTGACGTGAAAAATACCCTACTATCAGAGTCTTTGACGAGTCTTTGACGGCAGGCTGTGTAACGCTACCTCATTTTACTTGGCGGTAAGCTCTTTCATGCATAAAAAAACTAAGGAGTCAGTCAGTGGCAGAAACAATTAGGGCATGCTTGCAGAGATCATTGATCTATCGAAGCTACACGTATGAATTAAAAATGTCAAATCAGACCAACTTGAAGCCAAATAGGCGTTCAGAATATTATTACTAATACTCTGTCTCGATGTATAAGTCATTTGTGTAGTTCTAGATTGATAATTTAACTATTTAAATATATACCAAGACAGCAGAAGTAGTGTTAGAAAATTAGGCAAGTTCATGATTAATTCCAGTAAATAATTCATGACTAGAAGAGATACTAGCATGCAAAAATCTAGCAAACTAGAAGAACAGCAAGACATGCATAACAGCAGCAAACACGTAACAGTAGCTGTAGAAACAGACATGAACAGAGGATATTGGACGTACTGATCGTTAGCTATTAAGGGTGCGACAGTGTTGATGACGATGTTGGCGACGATCTGCTGCTGACGGCGATGAATACGACGATGAGTAGCACCGCCCGACTTGGACGGAAGACGACCCGTGGAATTTGAGCAGTCGCGCACAGCGCTTCCCAAAAACCTAATTCGTCCTCTCCCGATGCAGGATCGCAAAGACGAACGGTTTCGGAGACCTGCTCTCCCACGCGCCGATGCACGCCGGCGTTTGGGATGGAGTAGACTACGATGGCGGCGCAAGTTGTGAGATGAGGCAAAACCCTAGGTGTTTTTCGGTGTATCTCTGGCCGCAGCCGGTAGCTGTATATATATTAGGACCAGAGGCGGTATTGTGTCGCGACCACAATCCCAAACCGACTCTGTTTATAATTCGTATACTTACCGGACAAGAAATCAAAAAACTTGTCTGCCAAGACATAAAAATAAAACGGCAAAAGGAAGCTGCGCTCCTGCAAGGAGACGGACCGGATTTCGGCGGACCATTCACGCAAATGTCGCATGTACGCGCCGCCTCGCCTTGCCTCGCCTCGCCTCGCCACGGCCCGGCCCGGCCCGGCCAGGCCAGGCCAGGCCAGGCGAGGCGAGGCGAGCGAGCGCGCGCGTGTGGTTTTCCCTTTCTCTTCTCACACATCACTTAGAGTGGTAGAGAGAACCCACTATATAAAGAGGTCCAACTCTTCTTCAACTTCCAAAGTGGGACTAAACTTAGCACCACCACTTGCCATTTTACACATGGGCTTTGAGATTTCAGAAATTGCTATGGGCCTAGCCCATTAATTCTAACAATCCCCCACCAGATCTCAAATACCCATTTAGAGATTTTCCTTCTCTCACCACTTGTTTAATATACCAGTGTTTCAGCAGAGACTGTTAAGTTGAACTTCTGCCTAGAACTTTAAGCTACATCCATTCATAACTTGACAATGGACTATGCCTTGAATTGCTAGTTTTGTGTGAACAGGTTTCACTCAAAGTCTTAACCAGTACCTGACCGCCAGTAGGCTACCCCGCGGTTTGGAGCTTATACGTCATACTCCCTGGTCTCTTCGTGAGTTTACTAGAGATCACCCAAATCTCATAGACTGCGACGTTTACAGTCAGAACTCATATAGGTGTGTTCTTTCAAGACTGCTCTATAGGACAGCATCTTTACTAATTATAGCCAATAGAACCACATTAAGGCATGTTGCCGGCCTGCCTTACAGATCTGAGCCTTACAGCTCTGAGAGTTTTGCATCTTCACTTGGAGACGATCATAAGTTATTACTCTCCTCAGTTAACCAATAGCTTGTTCTTCCCAGATCCTAATTCACGGGATCTCCGATCACAAAGGTTGGGTTACTACTATGGTGTAACATCTATGGTTCTCATACCCATCTCCCTCGATGCAATATCTATCACATTTCGTGATAGTCCCTTTGTAAAGGGATCTGCCAGGTTTTTGTCTGTTTGTATATACGTAACAGTTATTACTCCGGAGTTTCTCAACTTCCTGACAGACTTCAAACGTCTTTTCACGTGTCTTGATGACTTTGCATTATCTTTAGAATTGTTCACTTTAGCGATAACCGTTTGGTTATCAAAATTCATAAGAATAGCCGGTACAGGTTTTTCAACAACCGGCAAGTCCATCAAGAGCTCACGCAGCCATTCTGCCTCAACAGTAGCTGTGTCCAAAGCAGTTAATTCTGCTTCCATAGTTGACCTCGTCAATATGGTTTGCTTGCAAGACCTCCATGACACTGCGCCACCACCATGAGTAAATACATACCCACTTGTTGCGTAAAGAGTACATTCACCAATGCTGGAGATCAGACCTATGAGGTCACATATTCATAGCACAAGCATGGCTGAGACCTCTGTAGGTACTGCATACCTAATTCCTCGTACATCATCAGTAACCCAACCGCCAGTGCTCGGTGCACTCTTGTTCTTCGAGAATAGCCGCAGTCATCCTGGCGTGTACTAGACCGCCCTTCTCACTTGACTAGATCGTCAGTGCCAAATATCGTATCACGTTAGGACTTCAGAGCTGGGTTACTCAGTGCCAGAACGCAAAAATGAAGAAAGGAATCTCTGTGAGTGAGTAGGGATATTTCCATGCAACGATGCTAGCTCGGGTTGGACAAGAGCTCTATCTATGAAAGCAGAATTCATCTATCACTAAGTCAGAGATGATTGCCATCTCTGTTCACTCTCGAATTGGCTCAGCGTAGACGAACTAAGGGGACATGATGGAAGAGCCCATATTCGTATATTACAGCCATTTCTGAGTAGAGTCAATACGATTATCATCTCGAACATATGTATTTCCTTACACGTGTTACAACATACGGTAGATCTCTCTTATGATGAAGTATCGTAGCTGGTAGTAATGCTCCTATCTGAAGCACTATGAGGTACTGGCATTAAAAGAGATAGTAGCGTTATTTGTCTGGAGAACCGTCTCTCCTTCGCTATTCCCCTCATATTTCTATTTAGTTTTTTTAGAACCCTCCTTTTTATGGCCTCTTTATCTCTTCCTTATTGAATATTTGATTTTTCTATATGTACCCCGAGTTTCACTCACACTATAAAGTGAGGGCGAATAAGAACGGTCTCTCACATCATATCGTACCTTTCCTCACCACTCGACATGGCTCCACATATACGATGAAGCTCATCCACTACCTATTTATCTCTTCATAAATCTAAACCTATTAAGAATTGTATTTAACGATTAGATACACAAAATCATGGCTTCACTCCTACTACAGATCTTTCATGTCAAATAGTTTTATGGATAAGAAAGACTTGACCATCATTAATTGCGAGGTTATGTTGGGTAGTACACCGCGGATGCATGAAGAGTTCATGACGAGTAATGTCTGTACCTGGTCATGCATACACATAAAGCATAATAATGCAGGTCACTTATTTCCTGTATGAAGAATTAGAACGGTGGCTTTGCGCACACACTCGATGTCACTACAGGAATCGCCAGCCATATAATGATAAGCGTGTAATGTAAACGGAAGAGCTTTTGAGGGCCCCCACCATGGCGATAGTAAACACACCTATCAGCCTCGTTAATGACAAATCCTGCAGAAGTCAAAGTTCTTTCAAACTTCTCATGCCATTGCTTAGGTGCCTGTTTCAGACCATACAAAGATTTTAACAACTTGCACACCTTTCTCTCTTCACCCTTTACCACAAACCCGTCAGGCTGATCCATATAGATCTCCTCTTCCAACTCTCCATTGAGAAAAGCTGTCTTTACATCCATTTGATGAATGATAAGACCATAAGAGGCAGCCAAGGAAAGTAACACTCGAATGGTGGTCATTCTAGCAACGGGTGAATAGGTGTCAAAGTAATATTCGCCTTCTTTCTGAGTGTAGCCCTTGGCCACTAGCCGCGCCTTGTATTTATCAATAGTACCATCAGGCTTTAGCTTCTTTTTAAACACCCACTTACAACCCACAGGTTTACAACCATATGGTCTATCAGTTAGTTCCCAAGTTCCATTAGAAAGAATTGAGTCCATCTCATTATGAACAGCTTCTTTCCAATCATCTACATCCGGAGATGCATATGCTTCTGCAATCGTCTTGGGTGTGTCGTCCACAAGGTATACAATGAAATCATCACCAAAAGATTTTGCAATCCTTTGTCTCTTGTTCCTTCTAGGAACTTCATTGTTATCCTTCTCAAGGACTTCCTCATGTGATTGTTCGAAATATTCATCAGTTGTACTAGATTCAGGAATTATCTCAGAAGAAAATCTAGCAATGCTATGCATATCTTTCATAGGAAATATGTTCTCAAAAAATGTTGCATCACGAGATTCCATTATAGTATCAACATGCATATCAGGTACTTCAGATTTTACCACTAAAAACCTATAAGCAATGCTCCGTTGAGCATACCCTAGAAAGACACAATCCACTGTCTTTGGTCCAAGTTTGCGTTTCTTAGGAATAGGAATATTGACCTTTGCCAAACATCCCCAAGTGCGCAAATAAGAAAGTGATGGTTTTCTCCCAACCCACTCCTCATAAGGGGTTTTCTCTTTATTATTGTTGGGAACTCTATTCAGGACATGACATGAAGTCAATAGAGCCCCCCCCACCATGCCTTAGATAAACCAGCAGTGTCTAACATGGCATTCACCAAGTCAGTCAATGTGCGGTTTTTCCTCTCGGCCACTCCATTTGATTGAGGTGAATAGGGAGGCGTCCTCTCATGAATAATACCATGTTCCTCACAAAATTCATCAAAAACTTTTGGAAAATACTCTCCACCACGATCGGACCTAAGACGCTTGATCTTTCTCTCTAGTTGATTTTCAACTTCAGCTTTATAGATTTTAAAGTAGTCTAATGCTTCATCTTTAGTTTGCAACAAATAAACACAACAAAATCTAGTCGCATCATCAATCAAAGTCATGAAATATCTCTTTCCACCTTTTGTCAACACACCATTCATCTCACAAAGATCAGAATGTATGAGTTCTAGAGGTGCCAAGTTTCTCTCCTCGGTAGCCTTATGAGGCTTTCGAGGTTTCTTAGATTGCACACAACTATGGCACTTAGAACCTTTGGCAACTGTGAAGTTTGGAATTAAACTCATGCTGGATAGCCGAGACATTAAACCAAAATTAATATGACATAAACGAGAGTGCCAAATACTTGCATCATCATTAACACTAGCACAAATTTGGTTTACTGACTTATTGCAAAAATCTGAAAGAGAAAAGCGGAACAAGCCTCCGCACTCATAGCCTTTTCCTATAAATTGTCCAAATCTTGACACGATTACTTTATTGGACTCTAAAACTACCTTAAATCCATCTCGACATAGAAGGGAGCCGCTAACTAGATTCTTGTTCATAGTAGGGACATGCTGCTTAGTTGCACGATCTTTCCCGAAGTAAACTTCAGATCCACCGTGCCAATGCCACGAACAGAAGCATGTGACCCATTCCCCATTAGGACGGAAGAATCCCTTGCGACCTGATAAGAAGTAAACAGGGAGATGTCAGCACACACATGAACGTTAGCACCCGAATCAATCCACCACGAAGATGATTGAAATACTGAAAGCACAATAGGTAAATTACCATACCCATCAGTATTGCTAGCGGTCACCATGTTGACAGTCTTGGAGCTTGTTTTCCCTCTGCGGTCTGCACGAGTCAGGGCATTCCTTGAAAAAGTGTCCAGGCTTCCCACAGGCGTAGCACTCTAGCTCAGCCTTGTTGAACTTCTTCTTCTTGAAGGTAGTAGTCTTGGTAGGCTTGTTGAAAACAGGTTTGTTCTTCCCTTTGTTCTTGTTCTGTGGGTACCTCTGCACCATGTTAGCAGTAGGCTGAACCTCGCCTCCTTTTTCAGTGGTATCTTTAGCCCGAGCTTTTTCTTCAACATCAAGAAATGCAATCAGATTTTCAACTGATATCTCCTGTCTCTTATGCTTCAGAGTTGTGGCGAAATTCCTCCATGAAGGAGGCAACTTTGCAATCATGCACCCAGCCACGAATTTGTCGGGTAGAACACATTTAAGGAGTTCAAGTTCCTTCACAATGCACTGTATCTCATGAGCTTGTTCAACCACAGAACGGTTATTCACCATCTTGTAGTCATGAAAACTCTCCATGATGTACAGTTCACTGCCTGCATCTGTTGCACCGAATTTTGCATTCAGTGCATCCCACAGAATTTTTCTGTCGTTTATGTGCATGTACACATCACACAGACGGTCAGCAAGAACACTCAGAATGCATCCCACAAACATAGTATTGGCTTCCTGGAACTTTCTCCGATCTTTGTCGGTCATTCCCTCTGGAGCACCAACACTAGCGTGGAAAACTTTCAGAGCAGTAAGCCAGAGCGTGGTCTTCACCTGCCACCTCTTAAAGTGCACACCGGTAAACTTCTCCGGCCTCAGTGCATCAGCGAATCCAGCCATAGTTAACTCAGGAAATTGCCTATAATTAGTTTTTTGGAATGTTAGAAAATTAGGCAAGTTCATGATTAATTCCAGTAAATAATTCATGACTAGAAGAGATACTAGCATGCAAAAATCTAGCAAACTAGAAGAACAGCAAGACATGCATAACAGCAGCAAACACGTAACAGTAGCTGTAGAAACAGACATGAACAGAGGATGTTGGACGTACTGATCGTTAGCTATTAAGGGTGCGACAGTGTTGATGACGATGTTGGCGACGATCTGCTGCTGACGGCGATGAATACGACGATGAGTAGCACCGCCCGACTTGGATGGAAGACGACCCGTGATGACGAATTTGAGCAGTCGCGCACAGCGCTTCCCAAAAACCTAATTCGTCCTCTCCCGATGCAGGATCGCAAAGACGAACGGTTTCGGAGACCTGCTCTCCCACGCGCCGATGCACGCCGGCGTTTGGGATGGAGTAGACTACGATGGCGGCGCAAGTTGTGAGATGAGGCAAAACCCTAGGTGTTTTTCGGTGTATCTCTGGCCGCAGCCGGTAGCTGTATATATATTAGGACCAGAGGCGGTATTGTGTCGCGACCACAATCCCAAACCGACTCTGTTTCTAATTCGTAT